>NC_057808.1:548551724-548851724 GCF_018294505.1 Triticum aestivum
TTCAGTTTGTAGTGATTTTGAATTTCACCGTCATTTAGCTCCCTAAACAAATCGGTAAATGACTGAAAACAGCAACTGATGTCAGAACGTATTGGAAATTGATGACGTCGCTTTGAATGATGCATACTGAACGCAAAAATAGGCTGGTGTTCCAATAAGTTTAAAAAACATTGAAGTGCCCGTGTAACAGATGAGTTCTCATCCGAAACCCTGATACTCCGAAAGAGATTGTCCAGTTTGTACACGAGGTGCGTCCAGTTTTCGCCGTGACCCTCTCTACTCTTTTGCACATGCTATGCGGGCAAAATGATGATACCATGCCAAGTTCCAACATTTTCAGAGTTCATTTTGTAGTGATTTTCAATTTCACCGTCATTTAGCTCTCTAAACAAATCGGGTGCGTCGCCTGCCGGGCCTTAGCAGCTGCTGACAAGCCAGGGAGCTCCGGCAAGCAGTACTGCAAGATCCACCGCACCAAGGGCCACGACCTCCAGAACTGCCGGCAAGTCGAGCTGCTTGCTGAAAAGCAAAAGGCCGAGTATGAGAGGCGGGACAAGAAGAAGGGCCAGGACGGTGCCAAGGGATCCGGCAAGAAGCGTGGCGGCCAAGGAGGCCGCCGCGACAACGACAGCTAGCAAGTGAGGCCCACCCGGGGCCGTGACAAGAAGCAAGAAGACGATGATCATGACGAGGACGACGAGTCCAGCGAGCAAGAGTTCCAGAAGGCTACAGAGGACATGTGCGTCGACGGTGGCACCTCGCTGCATACTTCTCACCGCCAGCTCAAGCAGTGGGCGCGTGAGATTACAGCAGCGGAGCCGTCGTTCGATGCTCAGAAGCCGCTGAAGTGGTCCACCACGCCCCTCATCTTTGACGCCGAGGACCACCCTGACCGCATAACCGCGGTCGGGTGTTTGCCGTTGTTGGTCTCGCCAACGATACGCAACCTCAAGGTGAACAAGATGTTGGTAGACGGAGGGGCCGACCTGAACTTGATCTCGCCCGTCGTGATCAAAAGGCTGCAAATCCCTGATGGAGACCTCGAGGAAATGGGCACGTTTAAAGGGGTCAATCCGGAGAGGAGCCAGCTGAAGGGGAAGGTCACGCTGCCCGTGACGTTTGGAGGGGAGTTGAACCACAAGACGGAGAGGATCGTCTTCGACGTGGCCAAGATCCCCTTGCCCTACTACGGGATCCTCGGCCGCCTGGCACTAGCCAAGTTCATGGCGGCGTCGCACTACGCCTACAACATGCTAAAGATGCCCGGGCCGTTGACCATCATCTCCGTCCCCTCCAACAAGAAGGATGCGCTGATTTGCGTCGACCAACTCTACCGGGAAGCAGTTGTAGCAACTGCCGCCATGGCACTTGCTCCTGCCACTGAAGCCCCGCGAGGGAAGAAGAAGCCCGACAAGACCTCTCGCACCCACCCCGGCAGGCGCACCTCCTCGGAGTGTTGTGCTACCGTCGAGGACGTGCCAGAAAGCTCTACCGGCAAGAGCAAGAAATCCAGAGCTGAGCCACCGCAGACCAAGAAGGTGTCTGTCAGGGAGGATGGCACGGGAGGGGCTTTCACCATAGGCTCCACCCTTGACAGCAAATAGGAAGGCGCGCTCGTCACCTTGCTGCGGGCGAATGTCAACGTGTTTGCGTGGCAAGCATCCTACATCTCCGGTGTTCCCAGGGAGGTGATTGAGCACCACCTAGCTGTCTTTCCTCATGTGCGGCCCGTCAAGCAGAAGGTCAGAAAGTAGGCTCTGGAGAGGCAGGAGTTCATCACAGAGGAGATCAGGAAGTTGGAAGCGGCGGGTTTGGTGAGAGGAGTGCTCCATCCGACGTGGTTGGCCAATCCGGTAGTGGTGCGCAAGGCAAATGGGAAGTGGAGGCTGTGTATTGACTACACAGATATCAATAAGGCTTGCCCTAAGGACCCCTTCCCGTTGCCGCGCATTGACGAGATTGTCGACTCCACGACCGGGTGTGATCTGCTGTCATTTCTCGACGCCTACTCGGGCTACCACCAAATCTTCATGGCAAGAGAAGATGAAGAGAAGACAGCATTCATGACCCCATGTGGTACATATTGCTTTTTACGGATGCCTTTCGGGTTGAAGAGTGCTGGCTCGACGTTTGCAAGAGCAATCCAAATTGGTTTGGAACCCTAGCTCCATAGAAATATGGAAGCGTACATGGATGACATAGTGGTCAAAACCAAGGACGTGGCAACTCTTGTGCAGGATCTGGAAGAGACATTTGCCAACCTGCGCAAGATCAACCTTAGCTGAACCCTAAGAAGTGTGTCTTCAGCGTTCCGTCCGGCAAGCTTCTCGGATTCTTTGCGTCGCAGCGCGGGATCGACGCAAACCCAGACAAAATCAAGGCTATTGAACAGATTGAGGCGCCCAAGCGGATCAAGGATGTGCGTCGGCTCAACGGCTGCGTCGTCGCCATGAGCCGATTCATCTCCAAGTCCGCCGAGCGTGCCCTTCCCTTTTTCAAAATCTTGAAGAAGGCAGGCCCGATGGAGTGGACCCCAGAAGCCGAGGCGGCGTTGCAGGATCTGAAGAAATACCTTTCCTCCACGCCAATACTGGTTGCGCCTAAACCACAAGAACTGTTGCTGCTGTATCTAGCGGCAACAAATCAAGTGGTCAGCGCCGCACTGGTGGCACAGAGGGAGGTCGACGAGGAGGCAGTGGCGATGGCAGAACCAGCGGATGGCGAGCCAAAGATTCCCCCGGCAGGACCTGGTGCCGGCAAGGCGAGGCCCCCGGCAGAGTCTGAAGCCATCAGGGCAACGCCCACACAGTCAAGCGAAGTGGTGCAGAAGAAGAAGGTGATGCAGCACCCGGTTTACTTTGTCAGGTCTCTCTTGCAGGGGGCTAGGTTGAGGTACTCCGGTGTGCAGAAATTGCTCTTCGGCCTCCTTATGGCCTCGAGGAAGCCGCGTCATTACTTCCAAGCCCACGAGATCACTGTCGTCACCCGCCTCCCGTTACAACTGATACTGCACAACCCAGATGCAACCGGAAGGATTGTGGAATGGGCCTTGGAGTTGTCGAGCTTTGAGTTGAAGTTTGAAAGTACCTCAACAATCCAGAGCAGAATCTTGGCAGAGTTCATTGCGGAATGGACCTCAACACCTGACGAAGAAATCCAAGAGACCGCTCTCCCCGGCAAGGAAGCGGACCGCGACTGGATCATGTACTTTGATGGGGATTTCTTGTTGCAAGGCGCCGGTGCCGGTGTGCTACTTGTCGCACCCAGCGGAGAGCACCTCAAGTACGTGATCCAGATGCACTTTCCCAGGGAGATGTCCACAAACAACACTGCTGAATACGAGGGGCTGCTTGCCGGTCTCAGGATCGCGGCAGACCTCGGGGTGAAGAAGCTCATCGTCAGGGGTGACTCGCAGCTTGTCGTCAGACAAGTCAACAAGGATTACCAGAGCCCATTGATGGATGCCTACGTAGATGAAGTGAGGAAGCTGGAGGAGCGCTTTGACGGTATCCAAGCGGAGCATGTTCCCCGAGCGAAGAACGACATCGCCGATTACCTGTCGAAGCGTGTTGCATTCAAGCTACCTGTGGAACCAGGTACCTTTTTGCTCCGTTTAACTCAGCCATCCATCGAACCATCAACGGGGCGGAACAAGCGGATGAAATCAGGTCCCGACAAGTACTTTCCCGCCGAGCCCCCTGGGGCTGCCGGCAAGGATGCTGCCGTGGACACTGAGCCTGCCAAAGAGCAACAGGCTCTGGCAGGGCGTCAAGCCCTGGCCATGGAGACAGCCGCTCCCATGGCAGAGGAAATGCCTTTGGTCCTTGCCGTCGAGCCCCAGGCTCTGGCGTGGGTGCAACATACTGCCCGATTCCTCCAAATAGGGGAACTTCCTGAGGAGCAGGAAGAAGCGGAAAAAGTAGCCCATCGGTCTTCCCTGTACCAGTTCGTCGATGGCGTCCTGTACAGGAGAAGGCCGAACAGTGTGAAATTGAAGTGCATCCCGCGGGAGGAAGGATTGGAGCTGTTGGCAGAGATACATGGAGGCATATGTGGCTCCCACATAGGGTCAAGGGCCCTTGCCGGCAAGACATTCCGGCAAGGTTTCTTCTGGCCCACCGCCCTCCAGGATGCGATGACACTAGTAACCAAGTGTGAAGCGTGTCAGTTCCATTAAAAGAAGCTTCATCAACCAGCTCAAGCCCTTCAAATGATCCCTCTCTCCTGGCCATTCTCGGTCTGGGGGCTCGACATACTGGGCCCTTTCCCCCATGCTGTCGGGGGCTTTGAGTACTTGTACGTTGCAATCAACAAGTTCACAAAGTGGCCAGAGGTGGAACCAGTGAGGAAGGTGACATCATAGTCAGCCGTAAAGTTCTTCAAGGGACTAGTCTACCGTTTTGGTGTGCCGAACAGAGTCATCACCGACAATGGCATGCACTTCACAAGCCACACCTTCATGCAGTACATTCAAGACCTTGGCAGCAAGGTCTGTTTTGCTTCCGTGGCACACCCCCGGAGCAATGGCCAAGCAGAGAGGGCGAATGCTGAATTGTTGCGAGCCCTATGAACGAGGACTTTTGACAGGCTGCATAAGAGCGGAAGGCGCTGATTTGATGAGTTACCAGCGGTTCTTTGGTCGATCAGGACGACGCCAAATCGAGCCACCGGTCAGACACCCTTTGCCCTAGTATATGGGGCGGAGGCAGTTCTCCCCACGGAACTCATATACGGGTCACCTCGAGTGCTCGCTTATGATGAGCTTGAGCAAGAGCAGTTGCGGCAAGATGACGCGACGCTCCTTGAGGAAGACCGTCTTCGGGCGGCTGTGAGAGTAGCACGCTACCAGCAAGCCTTGCACCGCTACCATAGCCGCAAGGTTCATGCCCGAAGCTTTGAGGAAGGCGACCTTGTTCTTCGGCGCGTTCAGTCGGCCAAGAATTCAAACAAGTTGACGCCGAAGTGGGAAGGCCCTTATCGGGTAATACGAGTCACCAGGCCTGGCGCACTCCACCAGGAGACCGAAGACGCTGTTCCAGTGAGAAACTCCTGGAACATCGAGCATCTTCGCAAGTTTTACCCATAAGGCGCGGCTTGCCGGCCCCCCCGACAAGCCACCTTTTGTACAAGCCTTCCGGCAAGGCATGTAACCCTTTGTACAAAGCTAGGCGCAAACCCTGAGCACAAATAAATGATGCGCTGGCACCCTAAGTTATAGCATGCATGCTAGGTCGAGTCTCTTACTTGGATAGGGTTGATAGTGCTTAGCGGCGACTAACCCCTAGCCTAGAGGTCAACTGCACGTCTCTCTGTTTTTTTCTGCCCTCCTTTGGTTCACAGGGCACATGGGCACTTCTGCTGAGCTACTTGGAAGAAAGAGAACGGACCGGTGTCCCGACCCCCGCAAACCAGAGTTGCCGGGGGCTGCAAGTACAAGGATCCAACCGCGGCAAGACAAGGTTGCCGGGGGCTACAGATCCAGATAAGTCTTTCATCCTTTAACATGCATTTCGGTACGGAAGTGGGACATGTGAAACCTCGTTTTATCTCCAGGCTACCGTGCTCCCTTTTTTCCTATACCTAAGGGTTACCTCCTGGATCCGGATTTGGTTGTAGCCGCGGCGGCAAGGAGATAGAACGAGGAGCCTAAGCCCACTTCATCCCTGCCTCCGCCAAGGGCGCGAGAATGGTCTGACGAAGTGAGGGGAACGGCAGGGCCTGTTGCTGGGCGAAAAACGTTTATCTTAAATACTAACAAGGATTCGCTCCTTGTCGCGGGGTCCACCCACGAACGAAAAACCCAGCAAACTTCCCTTTCTCATTAAAAACATCCCACATAGGTACAGTTCCTACGGAATGAAAAACATGAGCAAGGGGATTACAAGTTCTAAAGTTAACAAAGGCCCGAAGGATTACAAACTAAAAAAGAGATGAGATGCCCGTAATCCCTGTCTTGTCCCTCTCCTCAGGAGGCAGGTCAAGAAGGCGAAAGGGCAAAAGGGGCGCCTAGGCGAGCTATGAGTAGTAGAAAGCACCAAGAGAACACCTCGGTGGCTACCCAAGGGTGGGCCGGTGATGACCGTGCCAGGAAAGGAGCTGGAAGATGAGGCGGCAGGTCGCCGGACACACGACGAAGGCGTCGGTGTCCACGTACTCTGAGTTGACGGCCTTGCCGCCTGCCCTCTTCCTCTTCTGCAGCCTCCCGATGCCAGCCGCCCAAGGCGACGGCCCCGAGAAGTTCAAGGAGCTGGCCCCTCCCCCGGCAAAACTCCACCGGAGGAGCGGCCAGGTGCAGATGCTGCTGCTGCCGCACCCGCCCAGGCGCGGGACATCCGACGCCTAGTCGGACTCGTCCCCGTCATCTGCCCCGCGGTCCTCCTCGTCACTTCCGCTCGAGGAAGAGCTTCCATCATCGGAGTCTCCGTCGGAGGAGCTCTCCACGCAGCACTTCAGCGCGAGTTCCAAAATCTCCAAAGACCATAACGGAGAGCAACTGGTCCTCCATTAATTTGAAGTAGAAGACGAGCCCCGCCGTCGGGCTGTGGATGCGAGCGAACGTCTTCCATCCACGGCGGAGGTACATGACCCGAGGAGCCGGGAAGTCGACGTCGACCCGCGTGCCCCCATTCCCGCAGCCCCTCATGTGCAACCTGATGGTCTGAGGCGGGTCACGCTCCATCTCCCGAGCAAACGGGGCGGGAAGACGAAGACGGTGACGCGGAGGCCAACGCAGCCCGCTGAAGAACTCGCGGGGCTGGTCTCCAACATGGCCCTCCGCCGGGAAAGGCATCATTGGCGGGGGCGAGGCCGGCGCGCCGCCCCATCCTCCTCTTCCCCGAGCACCACGACCTCTGCCACGGCTTCGCCCACGGCCTCGCCCTCGCCCCCTCCCCCTTCCCCTCACGGCCGACTCCACCACCGCGGGCTCAGGAGGAGGAGGGATGCGCTGTCGAGCGGCGACCCTCGCCGCCACCGTCGAGGGACCAGGGTTCCCCTTCTCCATGGTGGATGAGAGGAAGAAGCAGAAGCAGGAGGAGATAGAAGATAGAAGAATGCGGGATGCCATCCCCCCTTCCCTCTCCTTAAAGGGGCGGGGTCGGGGCTCAGCCGCCCCGCTCGGCCAATCCAGCCACCAGAGGCGCAGGGAATCGAGACCGACCCGCTGCCCCAACCAGCGACGGCCCGGTTTCCCGTCTCCACCGCTTGCCACCCCAAGCGCATGGAGGATGCGTGGCAAACATGCAGAACCGAGGGGACGGGTGAAGCGACCTCTCCCCACCCCGTGATCGTGGGGTGTGGACGCTTTGAAGACCGCGACCCGGCCCCATTCAGTAAATGGGCCGCGCCTTTACGCCTCACCCTCTTCATGGGGAGGGCGCAAGCCGCCCCTGTATCGCGATGTGATGCATGCCTGCGGAAACCGCCCCACGAATGCCGCCCACGTCACGTACGCACCCTTCCCACGTCACGCATTCAACGCGGGTCGTGGGGAAGCCCAGCAGATGGTAAATTACCGCAGTAAAATCCGCACCTCCTGCCCGCACACCGTTTTGGGCCTGGCCCAACAACGTGTCGCACTTATGTGTGGCCCAGGCCCTGGGACTCCTGTCGGTGTACAAAAGAAGGGGCCCACCTTTCTACCCCTCTACCTGTGCACGGACAGTCGGAGCCACGCCCACGGCCGCATCGAGCAGAACAGGGGAGGTGAACCGAGGTAAAACCTAAGCTCAAGACAGCCAGAGCAACGCCAAGGCCAAGATCACAAAAGGGTAGAGAGATGAAGCAGGTTCCCCCGGCAAGACCCTTGCCGGGGCAGCCTCCATGGCCACGACAAGGCCCTTGTCAGGGCGGCTCGTCCAACACCAGCGGAGTGAGCCACCCTCGAGCCCGTGGGTTCCAACTCAACCAACCACGTTGGAACTAGGGCTCGCGAGGCACCTCCATGATGGCATGTAGGTCTTTGTCAAGACCGAGGAATATTCAAGATCAAATGAGGACTAGAAGACGGCGACCCTCGGCAGAATCCTTGCCGAGGAAAGCCACAAGACCCCCGGCAAGATCCTTGCCGGGGATGACAGTGCGCCACGGTAAGACCCTTGCCGGGCCACCCGGCAAGGCCCTCACCGAGGACGCTAGCGGGGCCACCTCCAGGCCCGCACCAGCCAGCAGGGCCACTACCAGGCCCGCACCAGCCAAGTCTCCACCGCCATTCGCATGCAACTGCCAGCCCAACCAGCTGGGCTGGCACCAGCGTGGCAACATGCAGCTCCCAGACCGGATCAGCAAGCACATGCGTGGCGGCATGCAGATCTTCGTGAAGACCCTACCGCCGCGCCACCTCAGCTGCTTGCCTGCCTACATGGCGCCGCATGCAGCGTTGCCAGGGCGCGTGTCGAAACGAGGGGGAGCGGCGACGGACGGGCCTCACCCCTGTCCCCGATAAAGCAAGGGGACACCTAAGCGACACATTAAATGCGTCTTGTCCTGTAATACGAGGGATAAGCTCATAGCACTGTATGCCTTTCCACCTCCTGTGTGCCACTATGGCAGCCCCTTTCGACTATAAAAGGAGGCCCATGGCGTACTGGAGAAGGATTCGGCTCTTTGGAACTACTCGGCCACCCTAGCTAGTTCGAGGGCTCAAGAACACTCAATACATCCACCAAAGCAGGACTAGGGTTTTACGCATCCTCGCGGCCTGAACCTGGGTAAACGATCCTTGTGCTGATTACTAATCCTGCTCTTCTTGCAACCCTGCGCCCCAGCAACCATAGTAGGGATTCTTGTGATCCCATAGGTGTCGTTCCACACCGACAGCTGTCGAAAGGGCTCAGGGTGGCTGTTCGATCTGGGAGCATCCAACGGTGCACACGTATGATCTGTGGTGTTTGGGTTCTGGCCAATCAGAATACACGACTCAGATCGACGCGCAGCAGGGGGGAGAATATCATACGGAAACCAACTTCTGGTGGAAAACGGTGAAAACCGAGAGAAAAAGCTGTTTTGAAGTTTCAAAAAAATTTGAAAAAAAATGCAGGATGTTAAGAGGATGATGTTTTATTGCCACACAAAATTTCAAGTTGAAACACATTACGAGATGTGAGCTATGAAAAAGACAAAATCAACGTTGAATAGTGCCGAATAGTAATGTCACTATTCAAGGCTGAATTTTGTGTCTTTCCAGTTTTTTATGAAACTTTAAAATATGGTTTCCATGAAGTTTTTATTGAATATCGGCTTTCGTGAGTGAACCGTGCGCTATTTGAAAACATTTCGTGAGAAGAATCTTGGTTTTTAAATCCCCGTAAATCCAAAACTAAGCCAAAAATCATGAAACCTGGCATGGTGTCACGACATGGTTATATGTCGAGGAAATTTTTTCGTCCATTGTGGCGCAAGTTTTATTACAAGCCTCTTATAAACCGGAGCTTCTCTCAAAGAAACCTCGTGGTTCCGATAGGGAAACATGTCCCCCTTGTGGACGAAACGTAACCACTGCATCTTTTTGCCTTGTATTTTGTTCTACGGGAAACATGGAATGACAGGATATGTGTGCCGAAATTTAAGCTTATTTAGGGTTTGTTTGGCCTTTTTATACACTAATTGAGTTTCCTAGGCATTTAATGTTCATAATTCAAATCTAAAATTCAAATACATGCTCCAGTTCACCGAAATGGCTAGAAAATTTGTACATGTGTCCTTGGGTGCATGTTTAGGTCCCATGCCAGGAATGGGAATGAATTACAACCGTACCCGCGTCATGGCTCGTCCTCAAATATTTATGTCGTGGTAAAAACATAGTCCAATTTGGGCCAAGCTTTATGACAAACCTCTTACAAAAATCGGAGCTTCTCTCAAAGAAGCCTCGTGGTTCCGATAGGGAAATGTGTTCCCCTTGTGGGCGAAACATAATCACTGCCTCTTCTCGCCTTGTATTTTCTTCCACGGGCAACATGGAACGACATGATATACGTGCTGAAATTTAAACTTATTCAGGGTTCGTTTGGCCTTTTTATACACTAATTGAGTTTCCTAGGCATTTAATGTCCATAATTCAAATCTGAACAACAAATACATGCTCCAGTTCACCAAAATGGCTAGAAACATTATACATGTGTCCTTGGGTCCCATGCCAGGAATGGAAACGAATTACAACCGTACCGGTGTCCTGGCTCGTCCTCAAACATTTTGAATCTCGGTTTTTAAGTCCCCATAAATCCAAAACTCACCAGAAAGTCATCAAAGGTGGCATGGTGTCACGTCATGGCACATATATGTCGTGGTAAAAACATTGCCAAATTTGGCCAAGCTTTATTACAAACCTCTGACAAACCGGAGCCTGTCGCAAGAACCCTCGTGGTTTCGATAGGGAAACGTGTCCCCTTGTGGGCCAAAAGATAATCACTCCCTCTTCTAGCCTCGTATTTTCTTCTATACGCGACATGGAACAACGGGAGGTTCGCGCTGGACTTTGAAATTATTCAGGGTTCGTTTGACCTTTTTTATTCATTAATTGAGTTTTCTAGGCACACTACAAAAAAAGACACATCCGTGACATTTTGGGCCGAATGAAATTTTTTGCTGTCATACTTATGACACTTCTATGACGATAATTGTGACAAAACCCGGTATAATCATAGATGTGGTGAGCTCCTATTCAATGACAAAAAATCATGACAGAAAATGGGCTTTTCATCCTGGGCGGCCGGAGACGCAGCTGCATGAAATTCTTTGGGCCGTCCATTACGGGAAAAACCATGGTAGAAGCGAGGGCGAGGAAAATATCGGGGAGTTCCCGGTTATGGTGGGTGGTCGGGGGCCGAGTGATGCGCATTTCTCTCGTACACGTACGCGCATGGGTGCGAGGCGTTCGGCTCTAACTGAACCCGAGTGAGGCGTTCACCTACTAAACCCGAGCGATTGCACTGCAGGCTACGCGTTACTGAACCCGAGCGATCGATCGATGGCTGTTAACTGAACCCGATCGAGTGATTCCTTTGTTCACTACTGCTGCTAACTAAAGCCGATCGAACCTGCTGCCTACTTCCCTTGATGAACAGTGAGCGTTGTTGAGGGGTTTGGATGAACAGTTCTCGGTGGGGGGTTGGATGAACAGGACCCCGTGGTGTTGCCGCTGGATGAACAGGACCCCGATCGATCGCGCCGGTTGGGCGTGGATGAACAGGACCCCGTGGAGGGCTGGATGAACAGGACCCTGTGGAGGGACGGTTGAACAGTAGCCGGTGGAGGGCTGGTTGAATAGTAGCCGGTGGAGGGCTGGATGAACAGTAGCCCGTGGAGGGGTGGTTGAACAGGACCCCGTGGAGAGGGTTGGTTGAACAGTAGCCGGTGGAGGAGCGGTGGAGGCTGGATGAACATGGGCCCGTGGATGAACAGTCGTAGGTGGAGGTAGGAGGAGGTCGACGGTGGATGAATTGTAGCCCGTGGGGGCTGGAGGAGGTCGACGGTGGAGATGAACAGTATCCCGTGGAGTCCCGTTTTGCGGTACGCCACACCCCTCCCGATGAACAGGACCCCTGTTTCGACCGTAGCGCTCCAACACAAGTCCGTTTCCTCCATTTCGTGGTACGCCACACCCCTCCCGGTCAACAAGACCCCGTTTCGACCGTAGGAGGTCCAATAGAAGTCGTTTCCTCCGTTTTGCGATACGCCAGACCCCTCCCGATGAACAGGATCCTGTTTCGACCGTGGTCGGTCGAACACAAGGCCGTTTCCTCCATTCTGAAGTACACCAGGCCTCATTTTCATTGGCTGTTCCGTCCCCAGTTGGCTACCGATGAACATGACGACGCATTCCATTCCGAGCCACCCGGTTGGCTCCCCATGAACACGACCACGACGCAGTTTCTCCATTCTAACCTAGCCATGTACACGAGCCCTGGCCATACGTATGCGCGAGTATGCGTTTGAGACCACGCCCGTATGTACGTACGTGGCTGTATTTTCTTTCTTGCACCCTGGCCGTTGTACGTATGTGTACATATTACGTGCGCGCCTCTACTACGACACGTGCACGGCTCTACTACGACACGTGCCCTTCCTTACACGGCCTCGGTTCATCGCTGCAGCCTGCAGACAGACCGATCGTATGTACGCACACGTTCACGACGAGAATGCAGTTGCATGCATGCATCCATGGGCGTGGTGCGTCCCCACTGTCAGCCTCTCACGTACAGTCATCTTCCGATGACTCTCGTTTGTTGACCATGTTGACCACACCGTGCCGAGCGCACCAAGGCCGGTGGACGATGGCGAGGCCCCAGACTGGAACGACCCGGAGATGGGGAAGATGCGGCAGTGGACACGCAGATGGAGAGGAGTGGAAAACTTGACTGGTTCGGGTGCGCGGCACCACTGCCGCCCACGGGAGACAGGAACAAGAACAGAGGTTGAAGAAGGAGCACGGCTGTTGGATTAACATCCAACGGTCCAGCTGCTAGAATCATTTGTTGATTAAGTTGACAAAGCCCTGCGTACACGTCTGCTTAGTAGGCCCACAACTCAGCCACCAAATCTGCCAGGTCCCAGTTGTCATGGGGAGGAATAGTTTTTTCGCATAACAAGGAGGTACTTCCTTTCTTGCGAAGATACAGCCGGTGGGTCCCAGCTGTTAGGGGGAGGAAACGGCTTAATAAGGAGGAACTTTCCTTGCGTGTGACCATGGACCTCGTGCGTCCCAGCCGTCAGGCTCTCACGTACAGTCCTCTTCCAATGACTCTCGTATGTTGACCACGCCGCGCCGAGCGCAGGGAGGCGGTGGACGACGGCGAGGCCCCAGACTGGAACGACCCGGAGATGGGGAAGACGCGGCAGTGGAGTCGCAGATGGAGAGAAGTGGGAAACTTGACTGGTTCGGGTGCGGGGTGGGCCTACACTCGACAGAGAATAACAGGAGGTGCGGAGCGGAGGGATGGCCTAGCCGTCGGCGGGGTAGCGTTTCGCTGCGAGTTGTGCAAAACACCGCCGCTGGACGCCGGAGGCTGGAGCAGGCGGTCCCGGCAGCGCTAGGGAAGAAGACGAGCGATTGAAGAAGAATGTCGACCGTTGGATGTAAATCCAATGCCTTGCTTAGGCTTCGACCTACTGGCCCACATGTCAGCCAGTCCATTTGTTTTTATACCATTTGGTGGGCTGGGTGAAACAATGATGTAGCATCTATGCAGCCCGTTTATATATATGGTAGAATTTAAAGCCCATTTGCATTTTTCTCGAAATCCGCGGATTTGCTGGGCTAGGTGAAAATACCATGTTGGGCTGGACGGAGAAATGTTGTAAAAACATAAACACATGAATGCACGTCTATTACTGCATTGGTCAGTAAAATGTTTGCAAGCTTATGTACGCAATCACTAGGAGTTAACTTGCCATGTTATATATAAACAATTATTATTATTATTTTGTAAGAACTTTCAATTTACGAAATAAAATATCATTTTAATTTGATTAGTTAATAGGACGTGGGGTATTATTATTTTTTAAGCTAGACATGGGAAGTTGATCGAGTTGGTTCTAGGGAAAAGTACTGGGAGAAAACTCAGTTTACATCGAAAAAGAAAGTGGGAGAAAATCCAGATATAGGATTAATGAAAACGAAAAATAAAGGAAGTGGGAAGGTCTATAAAATGGTTGGACGAACGATAGGTTTAACGGAACCTTATGTTGTTTCTATTATATATATGTGTAATAAAATAAGATATATATATTACAGAAGGGAAAACATAGGTTAAGTTTTGCATTCTTATAGAAAAATAGAACCGAGCTGTGCGTCGTCTTGAAAAAACAAACATAACTTGGGCTGCTAATGTTATAGACAAGCTAGGTTGGGAGGCCCAGAGGCCGCTTGATCCAAAAAACAAAACCTAGGCCATGGACCTGGTGGACCCGGGACTGTCAGCCTCTCGACGAACAGTTGTCTCCCGATTCCTCTTGTTTTGCTGACCATGTTGGGAACGACAGACGGCGGCGTTGCGGCGAGAGCACCAAGGTGGAGGACAACGTCGAGACCGCGGACCGAACGAACAGGAGCAGGGGAAGACGCAGGCGGAGGGGAGTACGAGGGTTGACTTGTTCGGGTGTAGGGTGGGCTGATGGAGCTGCAGCCGCCGGACAATGTGTGGGAGTAGAGGGATGGTCTGGCCAACCCCATAGGCTATGATGGCCAGCCGCTGTATAGGAAGAGGACGAAAGATTGAACAAAATAAAGAAATACAAATGGATAGGTGGTTGGTCCCATATGTCTGTGTACAAGACCTACAGGGTCCACCAAGGAAGTAGATTCAAAGCACGGCAGCCGAGTGAACTAGTTTTTTTGAAACGGATGAGTGAACTAGTTACATACATAAGCAAATAGCCACTAAAAAAAGTAAACAGGTTAATGGGTTCTTAGAAGAAATATTTTCGACAAAACAGATAATTACGACACATAGGCTAATGCATGAAACGCTCAGATGATAAAGGTGCTTAAACAGATAAAGTACAACATCTTGACCTTCCTGGCACGCTTGATCATGACGCTGCAGCTGTCCGTGTACTCGTCGGTTATGGGAAGCAGACACACCCTCATGTCCAAGATCCGCCTGTACATGTCGTAGCATGCGTATGCGTCCTTGGCCGTGTAGGTTATGTAGGCTAGATTCAGGGGTACCTCCCATGTGTTCAGGTCCTTGGTATCGTTGTCTTCTTTCATGTTGGCGTAGCAGGGGTTGATGATGGTCCCGCTGCCGACGATCTTGTATTGCTTTTGGATGTCAACAAGCTTGTTGCACCAGATGGCTGAATCATCGCGTTCTTACTTCTCTCCACCGTAGCGAAGGTGCAGTCGGCGCTGCCGATGAAACGGGCGAATGCCCCAGAACCTCTGATAGCCCTACAGCTGTGGTAGACGAGAACCTCGTCCCGCACGCATACCTGGGCGACCGCGATCCGCTGGTCCCTGTCAGGAGACGAATGGATGGGCACAAGGTCTAGTCCTGCGACCTTGTGCTTTCTCGTCCTATAGGTACTGCTTGAACTCCGCGAGGCAGAGCTTCACCGAGTCCGGATCATTGGTGTACATCACATTCAACTTGGTGTAGCCATGGGACTTAACGGCGAACTCCTTGATGAAGTCCATATCCAGCAGGCTCACCCCTCGGATCGCCATTGGAGTCTCTTCAAGTGAACGAGTGGATAGGCAGCGGCAGCAGTTCATTTTTCAGCCCTTGGGGAACTGGATTCAACAGTAAACTAAGTGTGTACAGGCAACAATAGTTACTACCCCTCCCTCGCCCGCTGCACGCCCGACAGAACATGCACCCTCGGCGTATTCAAACGCCTCCATTAAGAAACCTATTCCGGCCACACGTCAGTTCATGAGCGGGTCTGCATTGGTACTGTAATAACAAGTGTTAGTGGTCACTTTACTTAAATTTAATTAGCTTTAATAGAAATTTATTCTTAAAACTAGTAACATGCATATGTTACTAGTCTCTGTTTACTACCTTCATAATGATAACATGCAAGCCTTCATTAATTGAGCTATAGACTCATTTTACCTATTTGTAACATATTTGTTACCACAAGCATCTCTCTCCTCATTAACTCCATGCCACATAAGCAAAATTGTCTTGGAATGTGTTATGTTACTACCTAAGTTACTCCCACTATGACTAGCCTCAGTGCCACAGGATCAACATGCACAACAATTAGAATTATTATTCTCAGGACGCACACGATCAGCACATCTGTCGCACTTTCACACAGATAATACTACCAAGTTTGAACTGTTTGTTATGGTTGCTGTCCTCTGCATCATCATGGCGTGTTTCCCAGCTTGCAAGATTCATAACTAACAAATAAGATTCAAATAATAAGTACATCAAATATGCCTACACATCTCATTGATTCCTAGCTTGCAAGATTCAGAACCAATAAATAAGATTCAAACAATAAGTAAAACAAAGATGCCTACACATCTCATTGATTCCCACCTTGCAAGATTCAGAACGAACCCATTAGAGACTTTTGATAAACTGAATATCAGGATTAAATCCATCTTGGCTAGCCGTGTCATACAACCCAAGAACTTGGCGAATGCTCTTGACCATCACAACATCTGTAATTGAGTATTCCTGTTTGCACAGATAAGAAAGAGCATGATTACCATAATAGTGGCACTAGTTGAAGCAACCAGTGTGAGGGGCCCTAGCTATACCGCCATGACTCGATGTGGTGAACCTGCAACTCCACTCGGATGAGGCCAGCCTAGAGTTCCATGATTCAATTCATCCGCCTTTTTCTGCAGTTCACCTGAAATGAAGCAAAGATTGCATCATTCAGCTAGCAAGAAGTACTTGCTCTCATGAGCTGGCAGCTTCTTCTTTAGTAGTTGCACTAAAATTCAGCAACATTAAGGTTGGTTGTCCTGCTCATGTAAGGTGCAACTATAATTTGCTTATCCTTTTGTGCAGTTCCACTAAAATAGTGCCATTGTGGTGACTGTGATGCCTCATCTTGCAAAAGCTAATAAAATGTTGCACGAGATTACCAGCAGGACTTGATGGAGATTTTGGAAACTCCAATCACCATTTTGTGCAGTTGCACCAAAATTGAGAGATGTTGCTCACCCGACATTTTAGTTGAACTGCACAAGACACGCATTCCAGTGTTTTGTGCAGTTCACCAAAAGGTCACAATAGCAACAAGGTGAAATGGATATCCCTATCTGCACAAAACGATAGAAAGTAAACAGTTGCTGGTGAATAAGAATATAGGAAACATACACGAAATGAAAAGAAGCATCTTAATTATGTTCATGGCAATCACACAAGGACAGTAGAAATTTTAAAACGTCAGCAATGCTTCATGTTACCGGAAGCATTACGATCAACTATGACATTCGTCAAATATGGGATTACTTTAATGGTGGTATTGCTTGTTTACCAAATACAGTAAATCAACAGCAGCTAAAGAGTTGGTTTAAGGGCATGAGACCGTGGGGACACCAGGTCACTCAGCAGCGTAAAGAAGCAACTTATTTGTCATATACTGGAGAAAACAACAGGAGTACCATTTGTTAACACAGTTTAATTGCATCATATCGCTGGAGGCATTAGATTAAGAATAGCACTGGTTATACATGTCCTTAAGCTAAAAGTGTGATCGCTTCATTTTACATGCGCCCTTGCATTAACAACAGCAAAAGGTTGTTATAAGGACATGCGAAAGTGGCCGCATCAGCACAATGTACCTACAAGGAGGCATAAAGTGGTGATGTCGAGTTTGTTCATGCTCTGTGAGGGCAGCAAATCTAATCCCGGAGAACTTTTACTATGTGAGGGCATCAAATCTAATCCTGGAGACCTTTTACTATGTGAGGGCAGCAAATCTAATCCTGGAGACCTTTTACTATGTGAGGGCAGCAAATCTAATCCTGGACATACTCTGTTGACTTGTCCACTGGCCGCCACTTTCTATCCTTTTTTCAACCAATAATAGATATGTTCCTTATCCAGTTTGTACTGAGTTTTCCGATTATTTCCCTTTTCAACCAAGAGACCGGTTGGGTATCCGGTCTCTACTACTTCCCCCTTGTTATTTCCTCTTTGATTCAAGTCCTAGATTCATGCTACGACATTCCCCCTTTCTTCGTTGTTTGAACCAAGTCCTAGATTCGAATGCATGAAGTAGCTTTACCTCTAATAATACTAAAAATTTAGGTGGATTTGGAAGAGCTGGTGGAAGTAGAAAAAGATGCACATGCAGACACGTGGGGAGCTGGGGCAGTAGAGCAAGGCCGCTTTTGAAGAACTTGTACCTGAGGTTCATCAGGATGTTGGCGGTGGCAGGTCCGATCTGCGCACAATACGGCAGGGAGGAAGAAGGGTCGAAGGACCTCCCGAGCCGGCGCTGTGTCGGACAGAATGACACGGGCAGAGGATATCGGGCCTCGCCGGCAGCTGTCGGTTTCCTCCCTTGGCGGCAATGACCGCGTGAACGATGCACCTTTTTGTCATCTACACACACCGGCCAGAGGGATCCGGCCGGATGTGTGACCAGCGGTGAGCAGACAGAAAATGTCGCCACCGTTGTCTTGTTTAGATCTGGAGAGGATGAGAGAATGAAGAGAGTAACCCTAGTAAATCAAGCGCTCAGGCCCCTGCATACATATATAGTGGAGTGATTATCTTTTTCTCTGCACAACAAGCGTTTCAATTTGTGTACGTGGCATTAAAGAAAAGAAACTCTCTATTTAAGGTGACTAACTGTACGACTCCTACTTACTACTAGTAGTAGTATTGTTCACTTGTGCTCCCCGGCCCTACATTCATTGAACAACCACACGGGTAAATAAACATACAATACTAGTATTTATATAGAATGAACAAGCTTGAACTATTTTCGCGTAGTTAAAAGTTGAGGGCGCGGCTTTTCTCGGGCAGTACACGCGGCAGTTTTCGTGTAGGTAGTTTGACAGAGAGGTGAGGAGGGTGAGGGAGTAGCGGATTCGAGTTACTTACTGCTAGAAAGGTCGGGCTGTGCGATTTCATGACGCGTTACTGCTGGAAAGACTTGTGATATGACTACTCACTATAGTCATGAATTACTGGCGCTACGACCGGGGTGATGCCCCCTTCCGTTCTGCACTCTAATCTGGTGCATGACACGTCGACCCCGATGCTTGCTCTCCCACATGTCGGCAAAGTACGTAGTAAGAAGGAGCAAAGAATCATGCGGTATATACTACTACTACTACTCAGGTCGGAGGAGTGTGAACCACGGCAGCCCAGTGAACCAGCAGTGCGAACCACGGCAGCCCAGTGAACCAGCAGTAGAAAACAATGTGGTGATATGGCCATAAAAACAATGTTCTACGGAACAGACTATAGCATGTACAGTACTACTCCTCTTAGTTTGGATCCCTGAGTTGGAGCTAGTTTGGGTTGAAATAGCCTCAAATTATCGAAACAGGAAGGGTTAGTTTGAGCTAGTTTGCTCTAACCCAGCTAAAAAAACTAGCCCGGTGGAGAGGTTCTAATTGGGTTAGTTCTCCTCAGGCCCACTAAAAGAGAACTAAAAAATCTCCCCTGCCCGCACTAGATCGCTCCCTCCGCCCCCCCCCCCCTCGCACGACTCCTCTCTGTTCCCCATCGGGCCGCCCGCCCAAGCGCCGCTCTGCCGCTCGCCCTCTCTCTCCTCCGGCCGCCCTCCTCCGGCCGCCCTCTCCCTCCGGCCTTCAAAGGTCGCCTCGCTCCCCCTTCACTGGTCGTTTTTCTCTCTCTGTCGTGCGCGGTGGTGGTGCATCTACCAGGGAGGTCGCGAGAGGGGTTAGTTTGTTCGTTCCTTCCCTCACGGCCATATCATTGATCTTGTTCGCTCTAGCGCTAACTCCGATTTGGAAAAGTA
Source organism: Triticum aestivum (assembly GCF_018294505.1). Lineage (NCBI taxonomy): Eukaryota > Viridiplantae > Streptophyta > Magnoliopsida > Poales > Poaceae > Triticum > Triticum aestivum. Next base: position 548,571,129 of record NC_057808.1, read on the forward strand.
GATCCTGATCAAACTTGGTATAGATTTATGGTGCACGCATGGAATTGTTTGATGCTGCTTGAGGAGGTAATAAATCTTTCTAGAGGCCCAAAGAGTCAGTTCAGTTTCTAGGTATTTTCAGTTTCAGGCTTGCATTATTTCTAGAGGCCCAAAGATTCACTTCACCTTTCTAGGTATTTCAGTTTCAGGCTTGCATTATTTCCAGAGGCCCAAAGATTCAGTTCACCTTTCTAGGTATTTCAGTTTCAGGCTTGCATTATTTCTAGAGGCCCAAAGATTCAGTTCACCTTTCTAGGTATTTCAGTTTTAGGCTTGGATTATTTCTAGAGGCCCAAAGATTCAGTTCACCTTTCTAGGTATTTTAGTTTCAGGCTTGCATTATTTCTAGAGGCCCAACGATTCAGTTCACCTTTCTAGGCATTTCAGTTTCAGGCTTGCATTATTTCTAGAGGACTAAAGATTAAGTTCGCAGTCATCGGCAAGCGGCCCTGCTACCCATGCCAGTGTCGACCTCAACTCGCAAGCGCCGGTGTCGGAGGGGTTCCCACAGCTTGGGATCTACAGAGCCTTCCTCCAGAGCGACGATGATGAGCTCCTCCCTGGGTGCGTGAGGGGCTCCGGGCTCCCTCCCTATCGTGAATGACTTCCGTGATGAGTTAGCTCATGCTTTGTTTCATGGAGTGTATTTTTTTGCGAAGCCTGATTGACAACTTGTATGTTTAAGTGGGATATCTCATTTGTATGGACAAAGTAAAATTTATCATGTTTTGCATGCTTGATTTGTAAAGATGGCTCGTTTATGTCAATTGTCAGTGAGAGGAGGCCACACAAGAGCCGGCCACACCAAATCCGGCAGGAAATAGGGTCCAAAGTAGTCAAATGATTGAGAAAGAGCATTTATTGTCAATCTAACCCTGCCATCCATACACCTCTTTGGTTTAGAGTTAGTTCAGGGTTAGTTTAGGGTGAATCTAACTCTAACCTCTAACTGAGTTAGAGTTCTCCTCATCTCGGTTCATCACCATCATACTTTCCCCATTCCTATGGTTTTAGTATCCTGCGAATCAAACAGGCCCTTAGACTGGTTTAGGTCCAGTCATTTTTTATAAACGTGTTATGTCCAAAATTTAATGAACGTGCTCCGGTTTCTACGAAAATATTCCGGTTTCATGTAGTAATTCATTTATTTATTTATTCTTCTACGGGGGGTTTGCACGTAATTCGTGAGGTCTGAAATGTAAAGTACCCCGGCATATGCTCCGAGTCATGCATGCACTACGACCCAGATGCTCTATGTCCCACATGTCGGCGAAAGGGAGCATGTGGAAATAGCCTAGGAGTACATATAGGAGGATAAATGCGTGAAAAAATATGTACTTGAAGTGTAGCTGCGGTTCGAAAAGGAGACCTAAAGTGATGACAGCTATAGGTCGCACGCACCCAACTAGTGGTACTAGACATACGACTATTTTTTCCCTCAAAAATAAAGATGTACGAGTGCTCAGTACTCCTATTATATCAACACGAGTCCCATCTGACAACAGCGTCCATGCTACAGCTAGCTCTTCTCCCCAATGGGCGGGGTGGGGATTTGCCGATGGTTGGTTTGCTCAACTGCGGCCTGACCTCACAGTGAAAACGTTATGACTGGAATAAAAATGCCATATAGTCCCTCCGTTCCTAAATATAAGCCTTTTTAGATATTTCAAATAGAATACAACATACGGATGTATGTAGACATATTTTAGAGTGTAGATTCACTCATTTTGCTCCATATGTAGTCACATGCTGGAATCTCTAGAAAGACTTATATTTGGGAACACAGGGAGTACTATACTAATAAAACATGAAGGGCACGAGGTGATGTAGCGCTGGTTATAGGAGGCAAGAAGAAGAGATGCATCCATCGACAACGTCCACCTCCTCGACTCAGGGCGCCGGCCCACCGAACGGCGGCTAAGTAGCAGCGGCTTTCGTGGCCAGGTCGACGTGCTTCTGAACAATGGCGTCCAAAGATTCCAGCCGCTGGAAGAAGGCCAACGTCTTTCTGTCCTCGCTTGCCTTGTAGTGGCCTATGTAGACGATTTCCTCGTAGACGTGGATGTGCAGGTCGACGGTTTCTTGCATGGCGAGCGCGGCCTCGAGGTGCACATTCTTTATCGCGACCTCCGGCACCTGCAGGACCACCAGGGCCTGAAAGAGTTCGTCACCATGCAGGCCAATGAGGCTGGCAGGCAATGAGGAGCCTGGGCGTGCGGGCTGGAGCAGTACGGCAAGGTCGTCCGCATGCTTCTTGACGGCGGTGAACCTGCGGATGGAGTTGACCATCATGTCGTCCATGCGAGAGGCGAAGCCGGCGTCGGTGAGGGCTGCGACGCCGGCGGTCGTCAGCACCGTCTGGAAACGCTACACGGTGAGTGATAACCCACAAGTATAGGAGATCTTAACAGTTTTTGAGCGTAGAGTATTCAACCCAAATTTATTGATTCGACACAAGGGAAGCCAAAGAATATTCTCAAGTATTAGCAGTTGAGTTGTCAATTCAACCACACCTAGATAACTTAATATCTGCAGCAATGTACTTAGTAGCAAAATAGTATGGAAGTAACGGTAACGGTAGCAAAAGCAATATTTTTGGGTTTTGTAGTGATTGTAACAGTAGCAGCGGAAAAGTAAATAAGCAAAGGACAATATGTGAAAAGCTCGTAGGCATTGGATCGGTGATAGAGAATTATGCCGGATGCGATTATTCGTGCAACAGTTATAACATAGGGTGACACAGAACTAGCTCCAATTCATCAATGTAATGTAGGCATGTAATCTGAATATAGTCATACGTGCTTATGGAAAAGAACTTGCATGACATCTTTTGTCCTACCCTCCCGTGGCAGCGGGGTCCTATTGGAAACTAAGGGATATTAAGGCCTCCTTTTAATAGAGTACTGGAACAAAGCATTAGCACTTAGTGAATACATGAACTCCTCAAACTACGGTCATCACCAGGAGTGGTCCCGATTATTGTCACTTCGGGGTTGCCGGATCATACCACATAGTAGGTGACTATAGACTTGCAAGATAGGATCAAGAACTCACATATATTCATGAAAACATACTAGGTTCAGATGTGAAATCATGGCACTCGGGCCCTAGTGACAAGCATTAAGCATAGCAAAGTCATAGCAACATCAATCTAAGAACATAGAGGATGGTTGATGATGACGATGTCGACGGATTCGCCTCTCCGGAGCCCCGAACGGACTCCAGATCAGCCCCCCCCGAGAGAGTTTAGGGCTTGGCGGAGGCTCCATATCGTAAAACGCGATGAATCCTTCTCTCTGATTTTTTTCCTCCCCGAACGTGAATATATAGAGTTGTTGTTGAGGTCGGTGGAGCACCAGGGGGCCCACGAGGCAGGGGGGCAGGCGCGCCTCCCACCTTCGTGGACAGGGTGTGGGCCCCCTGTCGTTGATTCTTTCGCTAGTATTTTTTATTATTTCCAAAAATAATCTCCGTGATGTTTCAGGTCATTCCGAGAACTTTTGTTTTTGCACAAAAATAACACCATGGCAATTCTGATGAAAACAGCGTCAGTCCGGGTTAGTTCCATTCAAATCATGCAAGTTAGAGTCCAAAACAAGGGCAAAAGTGTTTGGAAAAGTAGATATGTTGGAGACGTATCAACTCCCCCAAGCTTAAATCTTTGGTTGTCTTCAAGCAATTCAGTTGACAAACTGAAAGTGATAAAGAAAAACTTTTAGAAACCCTGTTTGCTCTTGTTGTAAATATGTAAAGCCAGCATTCAAGTTATCAGCAAAGATTATGAACTAACCACATTCACAATAACACTTAGGTCTCATGTTTACTCATATCAATGGCATAATCAACTAGCGAGCAATAATAATAAATCTCGGATGACAACACTTTCTCAAAACAATCCTGATATGATATAACTAGATGGTATCTCGCTAGCCCTTTCTGAGACCGCAAAACATAAATGCAGAGCACCTTTAAAGATCAAGGACTGACTAGACATTGTAATTCATGGTCAAAGAGATCCAGTCATACCCAATATAAATTAATAGTAATGGATGCAAATGACAGCGGTGCTCTCCAGCTGGTGCTTTTTAATAAGAGGGTCATGACTCAACATAAAAGTAAATAGATAGGCCCTTCGCAGAGGGAAGCAGGGATTTGTAGAAGTGCCAGAGCTCGATTTTTGAAATAGAGATAAATAATATTTTGAGCGGCATACTTTCATTGTCAACATAACAACCGAGAGATCTCGATATCTTCCATGCTACACACATTATAGGCGGTTCCCAAACAGAATGGTAAAGTATATACTCCCCCTCCACTAACAAATATCAATCCATGGCTTGTCCGAAACAATGGGTGTCTCCAACTAACAACAATCCTGGGGGAGTTTTGTTTGCAAGTATTTTGATTTGATTTTCTTAAAGCATGGGACTGGGCATCCCGGTGACCAGCCATTTTCTTGTGAGTGAGGAGCGGAGTCCACTCCTCTTGAGAATAACCCGCCTAGCATGGAAGATACAGACAGCCCTAGTTGATACATGAGCTATTAGAGCATACAAAACAGAATTTCATTTGAAGGTTTGGAGTTTGGCATATACAAATTTACTTGGAACGGCAGGTAGATACAACATATAGGAAGGTATAGTGGACTCATATGGAATAACTTTGGGGTTTATGGAATTGGATGCACAAGTAGTATTCCCGCTTAGTACAAGTGAAGGCTAGAAAAAGACTGGGAAGCGACCAACTCGAGGGCGGCAACAGTCATGAACATGCATTAAAATTAATAAATATTGAGTGCAAGTATGAGTACGATATAATCCACCATGAACATAAATATCGTGAAGGCTATGTTGATTTGTTTCAACTACATGTGTGAACATGTGCCAAGTCGAGTCACTCGAATCATTCAAAGGAGGATACCACCCTCTCATACCACATCACAACCATTTTAATAGCAATGTTGGCACACAAGATAAACCATTATAAACTCCTAGCTAATTAAGCATGGAATAGGCAACTATAATCTCTAATTGTCATTGCAAACATGTTTATTCATAATAGGCTGAATCAGGAACGATGAACTAATCATATTTACAAAAACAAGAGAGGTCGAGTTCATACCAGCTTCTCTCATCTCAAGCAGTTCATCATATATCGTCATAATTGCCTTTCACTTGCATGACTGAACGATGTGAATAATAATAATAGTGCACATGCATTGGACCAAGCTGGAATCTGCAAGCATCTGACACACAGGAGAAGACAAGGTAATATGGGCTCTTGGTTAAATCAACAATAATGCATATAAGAGCCACTTCAACATTTTCATTATGGTCTTCTCCTCTCGACCCCCAAAAAACAAGAAAAGAAATAAAACTATTTACACGGGAAAGCTCCCAACAAGAAATAGAAGAATGAGAAATCTTTTTGGGTTTTCTTTTAATTATTACTACTACAGACAAGGAAAGTAAACTAACTAAAGGCTACAACTATTTTTTTTGTTTTTCTTATAGTTTTTTCAAACACACAAGAAGAAAACATAAAAAGGAAAATAAACTAGCATGGATAGTACAATGAAAAGTATGAGCACCGACAACTAGCAATGAGTGTGTAAACAAGAATGTAATGTCGGTGAGAAATACGTACTCCCCTAAGCTTAGGCTTTTGGCCTAAGTTGGTCTACTGCTACGGCTGGCCTAGCGGATATCCAAAGTTGTAGTTGGGGTCGTACTGAGATGCAACGGCTATTGCATCGTGGGCTGCAGCTTGGAGGCGAGCTGTCTCTGCCCTCCTCTCATACTCGTCCGCCTCCCCCTGGTTATGACATACCTCCCCTTTGCCTGAAAATCAAAGAAAGTAGGGGCAGGGAGAGCGACGTGATAGGTGCGTCGTCTATCAAAGATTAGTCGGTACTGTTGGAACTGATGACGAACCATAGCCTCATAATCTAAATAAACAGGAGGCAACTCAATATCATACTCACGTATGGGTATACCAAGAAAATTAGCTAGACGGGTTACATAAATTCCACCAAAGAAATGTCCAATAGTTCTATTATTATGCAACCTACGTCCAACAATGGCTCCCAAATTATAATGTTTATCTCCTAATACAGTACTCCTGAGAACACTGAGGTCAGGGATACACATGTGACATGCTTCATCCACCATTGATGCACCTACCTATGTAGAGAGCAAAATAATGTGTAGCAGGAAAATGAATGCTCCCTATGGTAGCTTGTGTTATATCTCTAGACTCGCCCACAGTTATACTAGAAAGAAAATCTCTAAATTCAGATTTGCGAGGTTCACTAGGACTACCCCATTGTGGAAGTTTAAGCAGTATTAAAATCCTATAAGTCCATAGTATAAGAATTTTCATAGAGATCAAACAGGACAGTTTGAGAATTGGGTGATGATGAAAATTCAAACCTTCTCACAAAGGAATCAGTGAGATAGTGGTACTGACGGCACTTATCTGCCTCGAAGCTCACAAGATCAGCGTTATGCACATATATGCGTTAAATTCTTCCTTGATTCCTGCTCGATCCATAAAGTCCTCCGAAGGCCATTCACAAGCCCGCACTTGAGCTTCCCTCGGTGGTTCGTTTTCCGCATCGCGTATTGCGGGCCTGGGTCCTTGCTTTCTTGAAGGACCACCTTGGTACATTTTCCTAAACATGTTTTTCCTCTGAAAAATTTCTGAAATTTTTAGTAACTTCAACTAAAAGTGAACCAAACTCAACAAAATTGATAGCAACTACTCCTACAAGTGCCTAGAGACTATATGATGCATTAGAACTACTTGGAACCATATAAAATTGACATGCAAGCTCAAGAACAGGGTCACCAAGCAGCAATAATTTGCAATGAATAAAGCACTAGAACAAAAACTAATTGGACCATTGGAGGAGTCACATACCGAAGAACAATCCCCCAAAGCAGTTTTGTGAGTGGAGCTTTGAGCAAGGAGGTCGAAAATCACAGCAAAATGAGCAAGAACTCGTGCTTGAGCTGGTTGGTGATTTTTTTGGGAGGAAGAAGGGGTGTGTGGTGGCTGTAATAAGTGGAAGGGAGCCACCATGGGCCCACGAGGCAGGGGGGCGCCCAGGGGGATGGGTGCGCGCTGGACCCTCGTGGCCAGGTGCTTGCTCCCCCTGCTGTGTTCTCAGTGCCAGATATTCTCAAATATTCCAGAAAAATCATATTTCAATTTCAGGGCATTTGGAGAACTTCTATTTTCGGGGTATTTTTCTATTGCACGGATAATTCAGAAAACAGACAGAAAATACTATTTTTGCTTTATTTAATCTAAATAACAGAAAGCAAAAGGAGGGTACAGAAGGTTGTGCTTTCTAACTTCATCCATCTCATGCTCATCAAAAGGAATCCACTAACAAGGTTGATCAAGTCTTGTTAACAAACTCATTTTGAGTAACATGAAACCAGAGAAATTTCGAATAAGACTATGTTACCTTGACAGGGATATGCACATCCCCAATAATAAGAATATCATATTTCTTCTTGACAGTAGGTAGAGGAAATTCAAAACCTCCAAAAATAATCGATGGAATTTTTCCAATAGAGTTTATAATATGAACTTGAGGTTGTTTCCTCGGAAAGTGTACCGTATGCTCATTACCATTAACATGAAAAGTGACATTGCCTTATTGCAATCAATAACAGCCCCTGCAGTATTCAAAAAGGGTCTTCCAAGAATAATAGACATACTATCGTCCTCGGGAATATCAAGAATAACAAAGTCCATTAAAATAGTAACGTTTGCAACCACAACATGCACATCCTCACAAATACCGACAGGTATAGCAGTTGATTTATCGGCCATTTGCAAAGATGTTTCAGTATGTGTCAACTTATTCAAATCAAGTCTACGATATAAAGAGAGAGGCATAACACTAACACCGTCTCCGAGATCACATAAAGAAGTTCTCTAACATAGTTTCTTTTAATGGAGCATGGTATAGTTGGTACTCCTGGATCTCCTAATTTCTTTGGTATTCCACCCTTAAAAGTATAATTAGCAAGCATGGTGGAAATTTCAGCTTCCGTTATCTTTCTTTTATTTGTAACAATATCCTTCATATACTTGGCATAAGGATTCATTTTAAGCATATCAGTTAAACGCATACGCAAAAAGATAGGTCTAATCATTTCAGCAAAGCGCTCAAAATCCTCATCATCCTTTTTCTTTGATGGTTTAGGAGGAAAAGGCATGGGTTTCTGAACCCATGGTTCTCTTTCTTTACCGTGCTTCCTAGCAACAAAGTCTTTCTTATCATAATGTTGATTCTTTGATTGTGGGTTATCAAGGTCAATAGCAGGTTCAATTTCTACATCATTGTCATTGCTAGGTTGAGCATCAACATGAACATCATCATTAACAGTATCACTAGGTTCATGTTCATTTCCAGATTGTGTTTCAGCATCAGAAATAGAAATATCATTGGGATTCTCAGGTGTGTCAACAACAGGTTCACTAGAAGCATGCAAAGTCCTACCATTTTTCTTTTTCTTCTTTTTAGAAGAACTGGGTGTATCAACATTATTTCTCTGAGAATCCTGCTCAATTCTCTTAGGGTGGCCCTCAGGATACAAAGGTTCCTGAGTCACTTTACCCCCTCTAGTTGCAACTCCAACAGAAAAGTCATTATTCTTACTATTCAATTCATTGAGCAAATCATTCTGAGCCTTAAGTACTTGTTCTACTTGAGTGGTAACCATAGAAGCATGTTTACTAATGAGTTTAAGTTCACCTTTAACTCTATACATACAATCACTCAAGTGCTCAATCATAAAAGCATTGTGTTTTAATTCTCTACCAAAATAAGCATTGAAGTTTTCTTGCTTAACCATAAAATTATCAAACTCATCTAAGCATTGGCTAGCAAACTTATAATGAGGAATATCACCTTCATCAAATCTATAAAGAGAATTTACCTTTACTACCTGTGTCCGGTTATCAAGACCATGTGTTTCTTCAACAGGTGGTAAATTTAGACCATGTATTTCTTCAACAGGAGGTAAATTCTTAACATCTTCAGCTTTTATACCTTTTTCTTTCATAGATTTCTTTGCCTCTTGCATATCTTCAGGACTGAGAAATAGAACACCTCTTTCTTTTGGATTTGGCTTAGGAGTTGGTTCAGGAAGTGTCCAATTATTTTCATTTGTCAACATATTATTCAAAAGAATTTCAGCTTCATCAGATGTTCTTTCCCTGAAAACACAACCAGCACAACTATCCAGGTGGTCTCTGGAAGCACCGGTTAGTCGATTATAAAAGATATCAAGTATTTCATTTTTCTTGAGAGGATGATCAGGCAAAGCATTAAGTAATTGGAGAAGCCTCCCCCAAGCTTGTGGGAGACTCTCTTCTTCAATTTGAACAAAATTATATATTTCCTTTAAAGCAGCTTGTTTCTTATGAGCAGGGAAATATTTAGCAGAGAAATAATAAATCATATCCTGGGGACTACGCACACAACCAGGACCAAGAGAATTAAACCATATCTTAGCATCACCCTTTAATAAGAACAGAAATATTTTAAGGATATAATTGTAGCGAGTTTTCTCATCATTAGTGAACAGGGTGGCTATATCATTTAATTTAGTAAGATGTGCCACAACAGTTTCAGATTCATAGCCATAGAAAGGATCAGATTCAACCAAAGTAATCATATCAGGGTCGACAGAGAATTCATAGTCCTTATCAGTAACAAAGATAGGTGAAGTAGCATAAGCAGGATCATATTTCATTCTAGCATTCAGAGATTTTTTTTAGCTTAGCTAATAATTTCTTAAGATCACTTCTATCATTGCAAGCAAGAAAGTCTGTAGTAGTTTCTTCATCCATAACATAACCCTTAGGCACAATAGGCAATTCATATCTAGGGGGAGAATCTTCATCATCACTTTCATCAATATTATCAGTTTCAATAATTTCATTCTCTCTAGCCCTAGCAAGTGGTTCATCAAGAAATTCACCAAGCGGCACAGTAGTAGAAGTAGTTTCATCATAAGTATCACGCATAGCAGAAGTGGCATCATCAATAACATGCGACATATCAGAATTAATAGCAGAAGCAGGTTTAGGTGTCGCAAGCTTACTCAAAACAGAAGGTGAATCAAGTGTAGAGCTAGATGGCAGTTCCTTACCTCCCCTCGTGGTTGAGGGATAAATTTTGGTTTTCTCGTCTTTCAAGTTCCTCATAGTGACTAGCAGATATAAATCCCAAGTGACTCAAAGAATAGAGCTATGCTCCCCGGCAACGGCGCCAGAAAATAGTCTTGGATCGCAACAGTTTTCGAGGGTAGAGTATTCAACCCAAATTTATTGATTCGACCCAAGGGGAGCCAAAGAATATTCTCAAGTATTAGCAGTTGAGTTGTCAATTCGACCACACCTGGATAACTTAATATCTGCAGCAAAGTATTTAGTAGCAAAGTAGTATGGAAGTAACGGTAACGGTAGCAAAAGCAATATTTTTGGGTTTTGTACTGATTGTAACAGTAGCAACAGAATAAGCAAAGGAGAATATGTGAAAAGCTCGTAGGCATTGGATCGGTGATAGAGAATTATGCCGGATGCGATTATTCATGCAACAGTTACATAGGGTGAAACAGAACTAGCTCCAATTCATCAATGTAATGTAGGCATGTATTCCGAATATAGTCATACGTGCTTATGGAAAAGAACTTGCATGACATCTTTTGTCCTATCCTCCCGTGGCAGCGGGGTCCTATTGGAAACTAAGGGATATTAAGGCCTCCTTTTAATACAATAGCGGACCAAAGCATTAGCACTTAGTGAATACATGAACTCCTCAAACTACGGTCATCACCAGGAGTGGTCCCAATTATTGTCACTTCGGGGTTGCCGGATCATAACACATAGTAGGTGACTATAGACTTGCAAGATAGAATCAAGAACTCACATATATTCATGAAAACATAATAGGTTCAGATCTGAAATCATGGCACTCGGGCCCTACTGACAAGCATTAAGCATAGCAAAGTCATAGCAACATCAATCTCAGAACATAGTGGATACTAGGGATCAAACCCTAACAAAACTAACTCGATCACATGATATATCTCATCCAACCCATCACCGTCTAGCAAGCCTACGATGGAATTACTCACGCACGCGGTGAGCATTATGAAATTGGTGATGGAGGATGGTTGATGATGACGATGGCGACGGATTCCCCTCTCCGGAGCACCGAACGAACTCCAGATCAGCCCTCCGGAGAGAGTTTAGGGCTTGGCGGCGGTCCATATTGTAAAACGCAATGAATCCTTCTCTCTGATTTTTTTCTCCCCGAACGTGAATATATAGAGTTGGAGTTGAGGTCGGTGGAGCACCAGGGGGCCCACGAGGCAGGGGGCGCGCCCACGGTGGGGCAGGCACGCCTCCCACCCTCGTGGATAGGGTGTGGGCCCCCTGGCCTTGATTCTTTCGCTAGGATTTTTTAATTATTTCCAAAAATAATCTCCGTGAAGTTTCAGGTCATTCCGAGAACTTTTGTTTCTGCACAAAAATAACACCATGGCAATTCTGCTGAAAACAACATCAGTCTGGGTTAGTTCCATTCAAATCATGCAAGTTAGAGTCCAAAACAAGGGCAAAAGTGTTTGGAAAAGTAGGTATGTTGGAGACGTATCAGTGCGGGGTCGCAGGCCGGCGCCTTGGATGATTTGGCACAGCCGACTGCCGCTCGGGTCCATCGCCTCCATTGGTGCTTGTGGCTTCTGGTCACTTGTCTTGGATTGGAGTGAGCAGTGTTGTGCAGAGACTAGGAGTAGATGGATTGGAGTGTTGGGGCGCCTTTATGTGAGAGTCCAAACTCTATTGTATTCACATCATGCTGGCTCTATTCTTCTTCTCCAATTAATTCCCTCTGCATGTAATTTCATCATTGACTGTTCAACGTCTCGGGAACCGCTACCCTCTCCCTCCTTGGCAATCAAGAACCTATGGAGGCGACTGCCGCTCGCGTCTATCGCGTGTATATGGTGACTTCATAAATTTCAAGATGATAGTGCCGGCTCAGTCTTTCGGAGGTGCTCATAGGGGTAGGGCGTGCATGTGTGCGTTCATAGGGGTGAGTGTAAGCGCGTGTATATGAGCGCTTGAGTCTGTACTGTGTTGAAAAAACGTAAATGCATGTCAAAAAGAGACTATTTAGTATACTCACTATTGTGCACCGCGACCAAGGCGGAGAGGAAAACGAGAGAACTACGTATTTATTTATGGTGTAGATTACTCATTTTGCTCCATATTGTCACAGCCTTAGATTGATGACTGTAAATAGTTGCATCAGTGAGCATGCATCATGTTAAATTCAAAGAATTTTGAATTGGGGAAGATTCCCAAAGCCTCAGAAATCTTTTAAAATTGAGCAAGTTAAAAAATTCTTCAAATGATCCCAAGGAAATGTTCATTTTAATCCCTGAAAATATTGGCAAGAGCTAAAAATCCAAACCAATATTTTTAGAGCATTAAGAATAATTAATTTGGGCATTTGAATTAAATCATATTGTATTTGACTTTGGGCATTTAAATACTATAAATAATTTAAATGCTCAAATAATGCTGAAATTAAATGTGGGCAATTGGAATAATCCATAGAGTGTCGACAAATTATTGCAGCATTTTACAAAATGCTTTAGTATTTTTACTAAAGCCAAAACAGCAGCAGAAAAAAGAAAACAAAACAAAATAAAAAAACAGAGAGAGAGAGAGAGAGAGAGGAAAAACCCATCTGGCACTTACCGCAGCCAACTGGCCGGCCCAGTGCCGTGCAGCCCAACTACCAATCATCGCCTACCTCGCGTCAGAAGGACGCGAGGCGCGTGGTCTCCGCGTGCCGGCCACCTCCTGCTTGCCGCTTGCTCCTGGACGTCACTAAGTGCGCCACGCGGACCCCCAAAGCCTTCACGTTCGCTCCCCCCCTCTGTTCGTCCTCTCCCTCGCCCTCTCGCCCGACCCGAGCGCACCCGTCACCGCCGCTCGCCGCTGCCATCCCCAGCGCCACTGCCATCGGTTCCGCCACATCGCCCTGGAGCTCCAAGCCTACGGACGCAAGCCTGGAAGCCCTGGAACGTCGCTGGCATCGTCATGTTCACCGTCGGGCACCGGAGATCGTCGACGCCGATTCGTCGTCCACACGGCCTCCCCGACCTCGCTGACCCCCTCTCCGACACAGCTGTGAGCCCCTACGTCGTTCCCCCCTCTCCGTTTCGTCGTTCGTGCCCTGTAGCATGCGCCCTCTCGGAGCCGAACTCCGGCCGCCACCGCGAGGTTCGTTTCGGCAAGTCCCGACCACCCCAGCTCCTCCCGTTTGCTCTACCAGATGCGCGAGAACCACAGCTAACCGTAGCCGCAAACCACGCGTAGATTGGTGCCCTGTAGCGAGCGCACGGTGAACCTCCACCGTCGGCTATGGTCGTCGTCGGTTAACCTCTGGCGATGATGATGTGGCACTGTCATTAGGAGCTAATCACCACTAATTACCCCACAACGGTCACTGACAGGGGATCCCGCGGTGGGTCAAACCCCAGTCAACACGGGATTAATTTGCAGTTAGTAGTGAGCCAATGACATGTGGGTCCCACAGGTCAGGTTTGACCTGGACCGACCCAGTTGACCTGCTGACATCAGCCTCGTGCAATGCTGACGCGGTAATTCTTTTCTGAAATTTAAATAAATCATAAATGATTTATTTATTTCAGAAAATACCCAAAACTACTAAAAATCATAGAAATTCAACCGTAACTCCAAATGAAATAATTTATATATGAAAAATTGTCGGGTGGTAGGTGCGACATATGCCAACGGGTGGCTTATCATTGTGGGAGCCAGTAAGAAATCGCCGGTGCCTGGAAATGGGATGAGGCAAAGACATGCACGCCGGCGGATCTTACCCAGGTCCGGGGCTCTCCGTGGAGATAACACCCCTAGTCCTGCTCTGTGGGGTCTCCGCATGATCACTAGATCAATACGAGTACCTACAAGTGCTCCTTGAGCTGTTTGGCTAGAGGAAGAAGAAGGGCAAGGCTAGCTCTCCTTTTCTCTCTATGTGGTGTGTGAAACTCTATGAGATCAACCCTTTTGCATGGGTGTCCCGGGGGGTTTATATAGGCTTACCCCCCAGGGTTACAATGGTAATCCGGCTGGGCGCGGGTCCCAGGCGTTAGTGTCTATGCTTGCCGGCTTCTCCGCCGGCCATTGGGGCCCGCCGACTGGTGGGTCCCGCCGGCTGCCGGCCTCTTGGCCGACAGGCCGGCCCCATCGCTTGGGGGCCTTGTCGGCGGCTGGTTACTGTTGCCTCGCCTCTGATGACGAGGGCTTTGTCGAGGTAAGCGTGGCTACAGTGCCGCCGCCTTGCGGGCTCTCACTATAGCCTTACCTCGTCTTGTCTCCTTAATGAGGCACATGTTTCGAGGGAGGGAGGTAGCCGGCTATTGGGAGCCGGCTTCGCCCCTGGCCGACTAGGGGAGGCCGGGCCGCCTTCGAGTGTCTCTCTGGCTAAGGGGGCCCGCCGCCCGCGGGCCGTACTGGCGCCTGTCGTGGGTGACATCGAGGTCAATATGGCTACAGTGCCGCGCCGGACGGCAGATGGCTGGCCCGTACGGCGCCCTGTGGCCATGCCTGCTCCGGGATCCGGGGGTAGTGGGCTATACTGCGGCCACGCCCCGTCTTATCACCGTTATGTGGATGCAGTCTTGGTGGGTGCAGTCTTGGCCGGCTTCTGGGAGTCGGCTTTCTTCATGGCCGGCTTCTGGGAGTCGGCCCTCTTGCGGCCGGCTTCCTGGAGTCGGCCATATCGTAGCTTTCTTGGGGAAGGTTTCTGAGGCCGGGTCGCCTTCTGGTAGTCGGCCCTGTGGATAGCCGGCCGGGGGAAGGCGGCCCTGCGCTCTATATGCTTGAAGGCTCGAATGGCCTGATAATTTTTCGAAGAGCCAGGGAGAGTCGGTTAGGCTACCCGTGGCCATTTACTCCAACAAAAATCATCAAAAAAATCTAATCTATCCAATGGTACTGTTTTCATGCATGTTAAAGCAAGTTAAACCTGCTGATTAGGTCAAATCAATTAAATGGCATGTGAATAATAACATATGGAGTTTGAATTTGAATCATGGATTCAAACTAACTTCATTTAAATTGTTGCTAGTTGAATTAGCTCAAACCACAGCATATTTCCATGTCATGATCATGCATCATATTGTTGCATTGCATTGATTGTGTTCCTTCTCTGTTGCCGGTATTTGTTCCCCCCAGTAGATGTTGTTTCAGATGTTGTGATCGATGACACTGATGAAGACACAATACTATCTTCAGAAGTGCCAGGCAAGCAAAACCCCCTTGTTCATTCCGATACAATCCCACTCTCTCGCTTCTACTCTCTTTCACTGCATTAGGACAACAATGATTCAGCTGTTACATGCTGCGGTAGTTGAACCCCTTTCCTCTGCATGACCTATCATTGCCACAGTAAATAGATGAAACCCACTAGCATGAGTAGGAGTTGTTTGAGCCCTGATGTGCCTACTCATTCATGTTTGTTGTCATGCCTGCTACTGCTTAGAGTTGAGTCAGGTCTGATTCATCGGGGATGAATTGGAATGTGGTGAACATGTCCTACCGTTGAGAGCCAAGTGTGTGAACACAATTTGGTAAAGGTAGCGGTGAGAGGCCATGTAGGAGTACATGGTGGGTATTCTCATTGAAACCTTCCTCAGGAACTGAGTTCTGTGTTTGTGATCCATGAACAGCTACTACCACACGTTGGGCCCTGAAATATGACCCCGCTCAACTTATTAACCGCCCCTGTCCTCTTTCTAGGAGTTGCAAGTAGTTTCTGGTGTTTGTAGTATGCTGGAGGCCGTGCGCAGCGCTGACCCGAGGGGTGGGCTGTGATGCGGTAGGCACGTGGCCCGGTGTACCGAGTCGCCCGTTTGGTGACCCGGGAACCCTGCACACATCGTTCGGTGCCGTATGTGAAAACCTTGGCCGGACTCCCTGCGGATGGAACCTGAATAGGCGATAAACCTAGACTAGGGACTTGTGTGGTTAGTTAGGTCGTGGTCTACACCCACGTCGGCTTTCGCTTGAAGTCTGTCGAGCACATGTCGTGTGCAGACACTAAGTGGTGGAAACATGTGTGAAGAAGTACACCCCTGCAGGGTTACAAATGATCTATTCGAATAGCCGCGTCCGCGGTAAAGGACCTCTGGGTTGCCTATACACTTCATAGACAAGTGAAAGTGGATACTCTAAAATGCGCAAGGTAAGCGTGAGTGCTATGGATGGCCTTCTCGTAGGGAGATGGTAGCGGATCCATAGTGGTGTATTGATATGGTGAATATGTGGACTCGTGTGCGCCACCTCAAAAGAGTTACTTGCAGTCGTAGTTTAGGATAGCCACCGAGTCAAAGCTGGCTTGCTGTAGTTAAACTCCAGCACCCCCTTTGTTGATACCGATGCATATGTAGATAGTTCTGATGTAAGTCTTGCTGGGTACATTTGTACTCATGTTTGCTTAATTTATGTTTTTGTAGAGAGACTTCAGTCTCGCTAGTAGTTCCGCGTGAACTTCGACGTTTACCTCAGCTACAATCTTGTGCCCTCGGCAGGGTGTTGTAGATAGTCAGGCTTCTCAACCTTTTCATTTGTAGTTGTCTGTACTCAGACAAGTTAAGCTTCCGCTTGTGCTTGTTGCTTGTATGACTTGAATGCTGGGTCATTAGCCCATGTTTGTAATATCTGGCTCTTCGGAGCCTAATGAATAAATACTTTGAATTGTAGAGTTTTGTTGTGATGCCATGTTGTATTTGCACATATCGAGCATATTGTGTGTAAGATTTGAAATGCTTGGTATGTGTGTGATCTGACAACCTAGTTGTTTATCCTTGCTAGCCTATCTTACCAGGAAATGTCTCTTAGTGCTTCCACTGAGCCATGGTAGCTTGCTACTGCTCCGGAACACTTAGGTTGGCCGGCATGTGTCCTTCTTCGTTCCTGTGTCTGTCCCTTCAGGGAAATGTCACACAGTGTCGACCGGAGTCCTGTTAGCCTGCTACAGCCCGGATTCTCCGGAGTCCTGTTAGCCTGCTACAGCCCGGATTCTCCGGAGTCCTGTTAGCCCATCTGCTACAGCCCGGATTCACTCGCTGATGACAGACACGTTCGTTGCTGGGTCATGTATGCCTGTCCCTATAAGTTAGTGCCACTTTAGGTTTACGACTAGCCATGTCGGCCCGTGTTCTCTGTCATATGGATGCTAGCGACACTATCATATACGTGAGCCAAAAGGCGCAAACGGTCCCGGGCCAAGTAAGGTGGCACCCGTGGGAGTACCGTGCGTGAGGCCGCAAAGTGATATGATGTGTTACATGCTAGATCGGTGTGACTTAGGATCGGGGTCCTGACAGCTTCGGTATCAGAGCGTGACTGCCGGTAGGATTACCAAGCCAAACTGGTCGAAGTTGAGTCTAGAAATGCTTTAGTTATATAAGGGAATTGATTGCGGATGGAAACGTAAGGCTCTTTTTACTCCTTTACCTTATGCCCTTCTGATCTGAGTCACCCTCTTCTCTTCTACGGGGATTAAGAACTAGGCTTCTCATCTTTCTATCAGGATCACGTGTTACTAATCCATAGACTTAAAGGATTGATGGATTCAAGTCTCAGTTCAGTTTCTACTACTTCCTTATGTTCATAGCTGGCCTCAGAAACTTGATATTGTGATGTTGAGTGGTCATCCCAGGTTTTGAAATAGTCTGATGCATTTGCAACTCCCTTCTTTCCTTTCCCGATGTTCCTTTGGGCCAGTTTAACCACACTAATCGGTAAGTTGAGGTACTCTGTTGCCTCAACATATATGTTGGAGCTATTATTATGACCCTAGGTGTCTTAGAGGATCACCTAGTAATCTAGCCATGTCTTGTGTTCCCAGTGTGATGATTCTGGCCATCATTCTCGAAAGCATCCCGTGATGCCACTTAGTTAGTAGGCATTCTATTCCTGGGTTCTTGAACCCAAGATTCACCCTACTTACTTCATATTGATAGTGTTTGCTAGTTCCTTTAGGATATTAATAACCTTTGCGATATTCCTCGAGGTCCGTGGTATATCCTTCTTCCAAATACCATGAACCAGTTATGGAAGAAGCTCTCCTGAACCAAAACATCACAATAAGAATGCTCTTGATGAGTTCTCCATTCTGCATTGTGAATCTGCCAGTCCTACCTTTCTGCATGGATTATCTGGAAGAAATATGTTGAACTTGTTTGACATACTAAATCTATGCATCCGTAACTCAGAAAACCATATGTTCCTTTGAGTTGTCTCTCTTTAGTTGTATTCTGACCTCTGTCTATCAATTGATAGTCAGGACTAGTTGTGCATTCGTGTTATCGATGCCTATTATTCTTGTGGTCCGTCAAGCCATTCTATTCTGGAATGACTAGGAGAAACAAACTCCAGCCCCTCATCCATTTCTTAGACTGGTCAAAGTAGTTGTATTCCTCAGATCAAAATGCAATCCAGCTTTTTTTCTGTTCTACCTTGGAGTGTCACCTCCTTCATGTCAGGATTGTCATGAGAATTGCACAACCTCCTATGAATTCGTGATATAATAATACTCCTCGCCATTATTATTCATTTATCGGTCTCCGTGTTGTTGTAACCAGAATACCGATAAGTGAACCGTGATGTGTGAAATCAATACTCCTAGCAACTCCGTTGCTTGGTAGTTAATGGAGAATAATCTCATTCTTAGCGTGTTGGTTATTGAATTATCATTCTAAGATAGATTGTGCTACCTAGCCCATCTTTCCTGGTGCACTCTTCAATTGATGAGTTAGGATTTTGTCAAATCCTCGCTCATCTGATCATATCGTCTCGCCCTGAAAAGCAAGATTGTTCTCGAGCTTAATAACATGTCGGTGGTTCGTGATTTTCCAAATATCTTCTTGGAAGTATCACCAGGTTGTTCGCTGGCCGATATTTTGAGTTCGTGATCAAGTTGGTTTTCCAATAAACCACTCTTTGTCCAAGAATCTATGTTGGATACCCTTGAGCTAGTTGGTTAAGCCAAACAACAGCTTGGAGAGTTGGAAGATAAAAGCTTATCTAACTTAGTTCATTTTAAGGGATATCTTTTTGTGTGTGTTGAAGAAAGATGATATCTTCATCAATTGGTCCTCGTATCAGTTGTTGGATCTATTGTCTTGTCAGAACATTGATTTGAGTGTGGGCTATCGTCAAATCAAATCAGAACCAATGATGTTTGTAATGTTGTCTTACTCGTGGTTGATTCCTCGAGCATACACCATTACATCTTTGGGTCTGACCATTGCTATCACCGTGCTCACCTAATTGTGGAATTTCATCTATATGGAAGCCTGGATGGTTTGTTGTTGAGCCCATTGACAACATTTTCATCTTGTCCATGATTCATGTTGCACATCTAAGTTAGTGTTGGAAACTTTTGAAAGCATTTTCTTCGTGCTAGCACATGAAGTTTATGTTTGATGGAAGAAGTGACTTCCTCAAATTCACGTGCATAAGATGCAAGTTGCCGCTGTGAATTTGAGAAAGTTTGTTTCGCTTCCTTTGGAATCATCCCAAGTCAATCATGCATACGTGCGAAGTATTATGTGGTCTGGAGACTTGGAACCTTCATTCTATATGAATCCCTAGCACACCAAGCCACTGATTGATTTGTTCAAGGAAAAGAAGTTCTTAAGTGCTAATCCGTAAGGACCCAAAGGTATATGCGCAGGACTTCGCTCTCCGCAATGATGGTTCCCAATCAGAACTCGGTAGTGTTTCGTTGTAAGACTACTAGGTGGCCATGCTTGTCTTGGACAACGTGTTCACATGTATGTAGCAGAACCAGCTCATGTTTTGGAGCTTGCTATCGTAGTTCACTCCCCGTGAATCTCGAACCACCATCTCATCGATTTGTGTTGCAAACTTTCATTTTTCTTTCTAAACTTGATGAGTGTGGAATATCCTGACACCAACCAGATCTGAATCTCAGGTAGATATGATGATTGGAACATATTCCAAGAATTATAATATTGGTCTCTCTATAACCGGTAAAGTGGATGTCGTGGCCAACACACCCAGCCGGAAGACCTATTATTGTAGTATCTTGATTGAGGAAGTTGGCCACCTCCCCATAAGGATTTCATAGGATTTACTCAGTAGTTGTTCCTTATTAATTCTTGTGCTCCCGAAGTCTGACCTTTTACTTGATGTTCTAGATTCCAAACCATATCTATAATGGATTACGCTAGCACATCAAGGAGAACATTAGAAGGAGAGTGCTAAATGTCTCTCGGTCGATCATCCAGATTTTGTTTCCTTGGCCTCTCTAAGGTGAAATCTGAGAAGGTGTTATCTCCCTTTGCATCTGCATCCTGCACCGATATTCATCATGGTAGTACGAGGTGTCACCAACATCTTGACACAAATGTTGGCAAACCTTGATGGATATGGAAATGCTCAAGTTCTTGAGAGCACACTCAGTCACTAGGTTATATCCTCGGCATCATCTGGAATGTGTTCTCCGCTTGCTGAGTTGTCTTGTAACTCTAGTTTCCTTTCCAAACTGAGTATGCCATCTCTCTGAACTCCTTCAAACGATCATTTGTGTTTTCCCTTGAGATGGTTTAGAGAGTTTCAATGATCTATGGATCAAAAGTAATTATTTTTTCCACTTTAGGGAATAATTCTACGAGTCACCTCCACTAAGGTGCCCCATTATGGAATCATGGCAATTTATCTCCTCGCTACTTTGACACATACTTACCACCTACTTACGCATGGAATTGTTTCCAACCAAATTGAACCTTCGTCTTCTGTTATCGACCACCCCTCTTAATGTATGGGTTATGTCTCAGCTCAAGAGATGATTCAACATCTCATTCCGTGAGTTTATCATGATTTTCTTGATCTTCATGAAGATCGAATCCTGTAGAGTTTCCCTCTTTTTCCCTTGTCATGTTGGGTGAAGATCTCGAAGCAAAGATGTCAAGATCAATATGATGCAATGAATCAACATCTTCGAGAAGAGCAATTGGATCGAGAAGATGGTGTTAGCTTTGTGTCCCCCTGTCTTCTTACCTCACATCTTGAATCTCGGGACAAGATTCTTGTTTAGTGAGGGTGAGTTGTCACAGCCTTAGATTGATGACTGCTAATAGTTGCATCAGTCAGCATCTATCATGTTAAATTCGAAGAATTTTGAATTGGGGAAGATTCCCAAAGCCTCAGAAATGTTTTAAAATTGAGCAAGTTAAAAATTTCTTCAAATGATCCCAAGGAAATGTTCATTTTAATCCTTGAAAATATTAGCACGAGCTAAAAATCCAAACCAATATTTTTAGAGCATTAAGAGTAATTAATTTGGGCATTTGAATTAAATCATATTGTATTTGACTTTGGGCATTTAAACACTATAAATAATTTAAATGCTCAAATCATTCTGAAATTAAATGTGGGCCACTGGAATAATCCATAGAGTGTCCACAAATTATTGCAGCATTTTACAAAATGCTTTAGTATTTTTACTAAAGCCAAAACAGTAGCAGAAAAATAGAAAACAGAACAAAATAAAAAAATAGAGAGAGAGGAAAAACCCAGCTGGCACTTACCGCAGCCCACTGGCCGGCCCAGTGCTGTGCAGCCCAGCTGCCAGTCATCGCCTACCTCGCGCCAGAAGGACGCGAGGCGCGTGGTCGCCGCGTGCTGGCCACCTCCTGCTTGCCGCTTGCTCCTGGACGTCGCTAAGTGCGCCACACGGACCCCCAGAGCCTTCACATTCGCTCCCCCCTCTATTCGCCCTCTCCCTCGCCATCTCGCCCGAGCCGAGCGCCCCGGTCGCCGCCGCTCGCCGCTGCCGTCCCCAGCGCCACTACCTCGCCTCCCCGCTGTGGCCATCGGTTCCGCCACATCGCCCTAGAGCTCCAAGCCTACGGACGCAAGCCCGGAAGCCCTGGAACATCGCTGGCATCGTCGTGTTCACAGTCGGGCACCGGAGATCGTCGCCGTTGATTCGTCGTCCACGGGACCTCCCCGAGCTCGCTGACCCCCTCTCGAACAGAGTTGTGAGCCCCTCTGTCATTCCCCCCTCTCTGTTTTGTCGTTCGTGCCCCGTAGCCTGCGCCTACTCGGAGCCGAACTCCGGCCGCCGCCGCGAGGTTCGTTCCGGCGAGCCCCAACCACCCCAGCTCCTCTCGTTTGCTCGACCAGATGCGCGAGAACCACACCTAACCGCAGCCGCAAACCACGTGTAGATTGGTGCCCTGTTGCGAGCGCACGGTGAACCTACGCCGTTGGTTGTGGTCGTCGCCGGTTAACCTCCGGCGATGATGATGTGGCACTGTCATTAGGAGCTAATCACCACTAATTACCCCACCACGGTCACTGACAGCATTTCTCGCGGTGGGCCAAACCCCAGTCAACACGGGATTAATCCACAGTTAGTAGTGAGCCAATGACATGTGGGTCCCACAGGTCAGGTTTGACCTGGACTGACCCAGTTGACCTGCTGACATCAGCCTTGCGCAATGCTTATGCAGTAATTCTTTTCTGAAATTGAAAGTGCGTTATATCAACTAGAGGGGGGTGAATAGGCGATTTTTACGAATTCTTCACTGAGGAATTTCAGGGTGAGGAAATTCCTAAGCGAAGAACTACTTGCAGTAGAATAAGTACTCAGATGCGTACATGACATAACATAAACATGGACATCATGATGAAATGAAAACAAATACAGAGTACTGGAAGCGTAAGCACAGGATAAATCAGGATGAAGACAAATAGACTGAAGAAATTGAACTGAGGAATTTCAGAAAGTCTTCAGTCAAAGTCTTCAAAACAGATACGAACAAGTACACAACACAGTAATGAGGAAATGAAAGAGTTGAGGAAATAGAACCAGTAGGCTTGGTGAAGACAATGATTTGGTAGACAAGTTCCAACTGATGTGACAGTTGTACGTCTGGCTGGACTGGCTAGGTATTTAAACCTGAGGACACACAGTCCTCACCATATTCTCCTTGAGCTAAGGTCACACAGACCTCGCCCAATCACTCGTGGTAAGTCTTCAGGTGACTTCCAAACCTTCACAAACTCGGTCACTCGGCGATCCACAATTTCCTCTTGGATGCTCAGACCATGACGCCTAACCGTTTGGAAGATGCACAGTCTTCAAAGGTAACAAGCATCGGATCCACGCAGGATCAATCTCTTCAGTGATGATCAATCACTTTGGGTTTGTAGGTGTTTGGGTTTGGGTTTCCTCACTTGATGATTTTCGCTCAAAGTCCTTGGAGGATGGGATGCTCTCAAATGACAAGTGTCAGTTTCTCTCGGAGCAGCCAACCAGCTAGTGGTTGTAGGGGCGGCTATTTATAGCCTAGGGAGCAGCTCAACATGATAAGACATAAATGCCCTTCAATGATATGACCGTTAGGTGGGAAGATATTTTGGGACAGCTGGCGCATAGCACAGCAACGGTCGGAAATTTGAGGTTCAAATTCCTCAGGGCTATCATATTCCTCACTTGTAGGCAATCCGCACTGCAGAATTCCTAACTCCTTAGTCAGAACAAATTCCTCAGGGACCAGAAGAACTTCGTCTCTGCCACTGAAGAAATTGACTGAAATGTATGAGATTTCCAATGGCTTCACTCGAAGGGATTGGTAGGTGTAGGATTTTGAGTTGAGCATCACATGGAAATTTTTCCTTAGTATTTCCTCGACCCCCTTTAACAGTACAGTGTTTCCTATGACTCAAGAAAGAGAAAATGAAACTACCAAAACAAAAGTCTTCACGCTTCATGTTCCTCGAATGAATACCAAGTCTTCAGGGTCACACCAATTTCTTCACTTTCAAAGTCTTCAGAAATCTAAAGTCTTCAGTTGAAGAACTTCATTTTAGGGGTCGACTTTGTCTGTAAATATCAAACTCCTCATAGACTTATAGACCTGTGTACACTCACAAACGCATCAGTCCCTTAACCTATAAGTCTTCAATGCACGAAAATCACCAAGGGGCACTCGATGCACTTACAATCTCCTCCTTTTTGGTGATTGATGACAATATAGGTTAAGTTTTCAACGGGGATAAACATACGAAGTGTAAATACTGATATTGAGGAATTTGATTACAAGATATAGAAGAACTCCCCCTGAAGATGTGCATAGTGAGGAATTTGCTTTTGAAGCAATGCACACTTGAAGAGTAGTATCATGGAGATCTCCCCTTTATCTTGTAATTCATACACTCATATAACATATGATATGAAGAATTTGAAATGCATGATGAAATATGGTGACTCATCTAATTCAGCATGCGTGCATTAACATTAACGAGGAATAAGCATGCAGAAGAACACAACAAAAGTATCAGACCACCATAGAGTTTAAGTTTACAACTCAATCCAGCAAAGTCTTCAAAAAGAACGAGAGTTGTAACTTCGCAAAAAAAATGCCCATATAAGCAGACCCGTTTGAAGACTAACTCAATTTCTCCCCTTTGTCATCGAATGACCAAAATGATCGAAAAATGAGGACTAACGCCCCTGAAGAATATCAAGATGATGGAGGAGTGCCAGTGTTGTTGGGGTCGGTTGTCGTTGTAGGGCCTGCCGCAGTGTCGTCCAAGTCTTCATGCTCGTCCGTGTCGCGTCAGGAAGAATATGAGCTGGCCCCCAAAGAGGGTACTTTGACCTTCTTGAATTTCTTCGTTGGTGGTGCAGACCAGTCAAAGTCCTCCTTGAGACCCATTTTCTTCAGATCTTCTTCACCATATAGATGTGACAGAACAGCCCAGGTGCGACCGAAGACTTCATGGAGGTAGTAATGGTTTTTCTTCACTTCATTATGTGTAGCAGTCATGTTGTGAAGAATAGAACCAAACTGACGCTTAACCCACTTGTGGTTTCAATCCACCTTCTGGTGAAGACTGAGGAGAAGCTCACGGTCAGTCATCACTCTTGGAGCTGTGGCTTGAGGATTTGGCTTTGATGCGTGTGCGGCAGAGTCATGAGTGGCAGAGTCGTCAATGGTGGAATAAGATGTAGCTTTGCGAAACTGGCCATCCAATGGACGAATGCCTTCATCAATAATAGCAGGTGCCTTGCCCTTTTCATCAGCTGAGGAATTTGTCCGCTTGAGGACTTGAATTGGGGGCAAGTAGCTGAGGTGATTCTGAAAATCAGCCTTGTAGTTGAGTGAAGACCTTGTTCTGAGGAATCTCATAATCCTAGGAGCATAAGGCTTCAGCTCAAACGGAGAGAGAGCAAAATTTGCCAAAGTCCTCATGAAGAAATCATGATAGTTGACCGGAATGCCATGCCTGATGTTGAATAGTAGATTCTTCATGATGCCAACGACTTCTTCATCATTCGAGTCGTGGCCTCTGATTGGACTCAAAGTCTTCGAGAGAATGCGATAGACTGTTCTTGGCACATACAACAATTCCTTCACGAGGAATTTGGTCCTTGGGGCTTGACCGGGCTTCAGTGGCTTCATCAGAACTTGCATCTAATGAGCAGTAAGTTCAGGTTCATAGTACAGGCAACAAGCACCTTCAAGGGGAGGGCTGATTGGCAGGGCATGAAGTAATTCAGAGGCCGGTGCTCTGAAGTGAGTATTTTTGGTCATCGAGTCCAATACCCAAGAGTTGATATCATCAGCATATCCTGTGATGTGCAGCGTTGCATAGAACTGGAGAATAAGTTCTTCATTCCAATCAACAATTTCAGCAAAATTTGACCAGTCCTGCATCATGACGCACACTGAGGACTGGAGAGAAGCAAGGCAGTGATTCCATGTCTACATGAGGAATATTCTCATGGTCGAAGACTTTGTCTTTGTTGAAAAGAAGTGAAGAATAGAAATTGGTCTGGCTGGCAGTCCAGAAATGCTTCCTTCTAAGACGAGCAGTGTCATACGGGTTATAGTCGGTGAAGAACACATGCTCGCTGAAGAAGTCATCAGCCTTGAATTTCTGCTTCTTTGAGACGGGATCCTTTGGCTTCGGCTGAGGTGTATCAGTCAATTGCATGACAACCTCAGGAATCGCAATCTCGGGAACCACAGGCTGAGGAATTTCAGGTTCTTCCTCAGTGGCAGCCTGGGTCTTCAATTCTTCATTTACAATTTCATCAGCACTAGTGGCTGGAATTTATTCATCGACAAACGGTGTGGGGTGAGGGTCTTCAGATCCTATTTGAACAGTGGTCACTGGGGACTGAGGAATTTGTTACAGAGGTGTGAACAGAGGGGAGTTGGGGTGCTGACTTTCCCAAAAGTCATCATTCATTACTGGAGTAGTGCTCCCAATGTCCACATCCTCTTCTTCAGCGCACTTTTCTTCAACGCCGGCCTCTTCAGCTGTGAACTGAGGCATAGGCGATGAGACGACTGGGGTTGAAGGGATTGCATCCGCTTCAATTTCTTCATCCAACTGCTCTGACGAAGCAGCAGAAGGAATCTCTTCATCTGATCCGCTTGGGATCACATATTCTTCATCAAAAGGAACGAGTTCCTTTGATGGCATGTTTGAGACAGGAACAACATCAATTGGATTGGCAAAAGAGCTGGTCAATTTCTTCATCTTCTTCGGAGCTGAAGAATCTGATGAAGTTGATGCTTTTCGTTTCTTCACAGCTGCCCGCTCTGCAGCCTTGGTCTTCTTCGCATCTGATGCAGAAGGAAGAATTGAACTTGGGGTAGGTGCAGGAGGAGCAGAGGGAATTGTCTCATTTACTTCAGGCACAGCGGTTGAAGCTTCAGCTAGCCTGTCAATTTCTTCAGGCGCAGCACTAGTGGTTGCCCCGGCAATTTCTTCAATGGCTGGAATGGAGTCATCAGCCCTGGTACTTGCAGTTTCATCAGCAGCCTGAATGTTATCAGCGGTGCTGGCATGTTCTTCAGTCGGCTGAGCAGATGCCTTAGCCTGAGGAATTTCTTGTTACGTTGAGGCTGCAACATTGGTAGTGAATTTCTCGGTTAACTTCACGAACCTGACTTTGGCTCCAATCCAGTCAGCAAGGTATGCTTCAAATTCATCACTGAGTTTCTTGATCTCAGATTGAATAGTGATAAGTTCTTCAGTTGTCACAGAGACAACATTCTTCTTCAGGAAGCGCTTCTTCTTATACTGCGCTTTCTTCAACTGCCTGGCCTTTTCAAATTTCCATTTTTCTTCATCAATGAAGGCAGTCAGTACATGGCTTTGACCAGGAGTGAGGTTCATCTCAGGCAGAGGAGTGTTGGGGTCCTTGTGCCATAGGTCGATGAAGTCTAGGATCAGCTTTGGATCCAACATCAATGGCACATTGCTGCCTTTGGCTTTAGCGGCACTGAGCTGCCTGTCCTTGATGATCTTAGCAAGTTCTTCATCATCAGCTTCATCTTCATCTGACGGTACTTGAAAGGCGACCTGCTTCTTGTGAGGACTTGGTCGAGAACCTCGTCCAGCAGTGGCCTTTGTCTTTAGCAGAGTGGGGCCAGTTGAGGAATTTCGTGGAGATGAAGAACTTCCAGAGGCTCCTGAGGCAATAGAGATGCATGTCGTCCTTTGGCATGAGGCAAGATGCACAGGTGCAAAGGATTTGAACGGAGGAGCCGAGGACTTTGGAGGGGCTGGTGCAGCTTGAGGAATTGGCCGTGAGGGCTTTCAAGAACCTCGCCGTGAGGGCATTGCTGAGGAGCTTGGACGTGAGGGCATAGATGGTGAAACACTGGGCTTGTGAGCGGGCTTCTTTGCGATGGCCTTCTTTGGCTTGCTTGCAGAGGCCTCAGCAGTGGCAGCTGTGGCAGCAGCAGCAGCAGAGTCTTCATTGAATTTCCTCACTGCATCCTTAGCCATTTTGGCTAGCTTGGCCTGGCGCTTGGCCCATTCATCAGGATAATTCTCACCACGCTTGAGGCTGGTAGGATCTGCTTCTTGGCCAGGTGCCAATGGAGGTCTTGGGCATGGAGGGTTAAGAGCGAATTTCTTCATATATTTAGGAGTGACATATCTGTATTCCCTCCATTCCCGTGCCCATCTCCTCTGTATCCTTTGTATGCACACCTTGCGCTGATTTTTGTCCTCTTTGCCGTGTTTGGCCTCATCAGGTGTGCAATAATCCTTGTAAATGTCATCTGGGATTTCAAGCGCAGTGTTGACCTCAGGTCTCTTTCCTCCCTTCTGAGGTTTCTTGCAGTCAGCCATTTTCTTTAGCTGAGGAATCTGAACAATAGAATTCTTTGAAGAGGTGTGCAACTTTTCTTCGAGGAACGCTGCAAATGAGTTAAGTTGATGAGAACCTAGAGATTCAGCAGCGAACATGTGTACCTGTGAACAAAATATAGTTGCGAGGAATTTGGAGAGGTCATATGCGTTCTCAGAAGTTTTTGCAAAACGAACAAGTTTGAGGAATTTGACCAGATGAGCCTTGAGGAATTTCACTAAGCGTTCTTAGTCTTAGGTTCCAGAGTTGTACGGATTAAAAATCCACACAATTGAGGAATCTTGAAGAATGTGTTGCTTAGGGAAACGAATCAAGAACAGAAGATATGTGAGGTGTTTAGTGTGTGAAGATTTGAAGAATAAACACCTTTTGATGATTTTGAAGAAAACATCAGAATCAACAAGGGCAGTAAAAGTAACTTTTAATTACCCTTGATGATGAACACGATGAACTGGGAAGTGTAGATTTGAAGCTCGTTGGTTCAGATCTTCCACGCCCTAACTTGGCTGAGGAAGACAGCTATGGCGGCGGCGGAGTGAAGAAATCCGCAGCCGGCGTGAGTACGACGGCGACGAGGTCGAGGCAGTGAAGCTCTTCTGCACCGGCGACGATGGAAGTAGCGTCGGCGCTAGGGTTTGAGAGCTCGAGCGAGGGAGTGAGATCGAGTGGAGTAAAAACGAAGTGAGGAAGGGGAGGGGTATTTATAGCCGAAGTGAAAAACCACTCGTCCGAGGAAATTGGACGAACATGCCCCTGACCCTTCTCATTCGCGTGACATGTGTCACCCACGTACTGAGAGGTGGCAACCGTGTGAGATCGTGGGTGGATAGATAAGTTTTATCGTGGAATGTGGAACGGTTTGAGCGGAAAAAGGCGAAAATTCAGATAAGATAAGTTTTAATGTTTCGTTCGCAATTTCTTCAGCTGACAAGGACACAATGAAGATTTTGAACGAGTTTCAAATAGAACGCACATGAAGAATTTGTGAATAGGCTGGGTTGAGTTTAGCATAGAGGGGGAAGGGTCCGATCACATTCACTTAGCAGAAAAAGCAACTTGAAGAAATAGCAATAAGTGAATGTTGTAGAGGACATAAACTCATATATATATATATATATATATATATATATATATATATATATATATATATATATATATATATATATATATATATATATATATATATATATATATATGAAGAACAACAACGGAAAGAGTGAGGATAATGCAAAGTTGAAGAATTGAACAACTGAGGAATTTCAAAACTGAGGAAAAACTGAAATTGAAGATTTTCAACTTTTTGTGGTGGCGTGACCCACCGTATAAGAATGATGATTTCAGACACCGCGTACAATTGTCGTAGGGCTCTGAGAATCAAATTCTTCATTAATTTCTTCACACTTAGAGTGTTAGTCTTCATTGATTGAAGAAAAATGTTTCTTCATGTGTTGCACATCTAAGTCATCAATTTTGCATAAGAGTTAGGATGTGTGTCCTTTTCAAAGGACATTCGAAGATTCTAGGATATTTAGCTCACACCTCAACTTGCTAAATCTCTTCTCATCCAAGGGCTTTGTGAAGATATCGGCTAGTGATAACCCACAAGTATAGGGGATTGTCATAATATTATGGGTGGCATACTTTCATTGTCAACATAACAACCGAGAGATGGCGATATCTTCCATGCTACACACATTATAGGCGGTTCCCAAACAGAATGGTAAAGTTTATACTCCCCCTCCACCAACAAGCATCAATCCATGGCTTGCTCAAAACAACGAGTGCCTCCAACTAACAAGGGTCCCGGGGGAGTTTTGTTTGCAATTATTTCGATTTGATTTGCATAAAGCATGGGACTCGGCATCCCGGTGACCAGCCATTTTCTCGTGAGTGAGGAGCGGAGTCCACTCCTCTTGACAATAACCCACCTAACATGGAAGATACAGATAGCCCTAGTTGATACATGAGCTATTCGAGCATACAAAACAGAATTTCATTTGACGGTTTAGAGTTTGGCACATTAAAATTTACTTGGAACGGCAGGTAGATACCGCATATCGGAAGGTATGGTGGACTCATATGGCATAACTTTGGGGTTTAAGGGATTGGATGCACAAGTAGTATTCCCGCTTAGTACAAGTGAAGGCTAGAAAAAGACTGGGAAGCGACCAGCTAGAGAGCGACAACAATCATGAACATGCATTAAAATTAATGAACATTGAGTGCAAGCATGAGTAGGATATAATCCACCATGAACATAAATATCATGAAGTCTATGTTGATTTTGTTTCAACTACATGCGTGAACATGTGCCAAGTCGAGTCACTTGAATCATTCAAAGGAGGATACCACCCTACTATACCACATCACAACCATTTTAATAGCATGTTGGCACGCAAAATAAACCATTATAAACTCCTAACGGATTAAGCATGGCATAAGCAACTATAATCTCTAATTGTCATTGCAAACATGTTTATTCATAATAGGCTGAATCAGGAACGATGAACTAATCATATTTACAAAAACAAGAGAGGTCCAGTTCATACCAGCTTCTGTCATCTCAATCAGTCCATCACATATCGTCATAATTGCCTTTCACTTGCACGACCGAACGATGTGAATAATAATAATAGTGCACGTGCATTGGACTAAGCTGGAATCTGCAAGCATTCAATAAATAGGAGAAAACAAAGTAATATGGGCTCTTGGTTAAATCAACAATAATACATATAAGAGCCACTTCAACATTTTCATTATGGTCTTCTCCTATCGATCCCCAAAGAAAAGAAAAGAAATAAAACTATTTACACGGGGACGCGCGCAACAAGCAAAAGAAGAACAAGGAATATTTTTGGGTTTTCTTTTAATTATTACTACTACAAGCAAGAAAGTAAACTAGCTAAAAGCTACAACTAATTTTTGTAGCTTTTCTTAACGTTTTTCAAACACGCAAGAAGAAAGCATAAAAAGGAAAATAAACTAGCATGGATATTACAGTGAAAAAGTATGAGCACCGACAACTAGCAATGAGTGTGTGAACATGAATGTAATGTCAGTGAGAAATACGTACTCACCCAAGCTTAGGATTTTGGCCTAAGTTGGTCTATGGCCATGGCTGGCCTGGCGGATATCCAAAGTTGTAACTGGAGTCGTACTGAGATGAAGCCTCGGGTTGCCACTGGTTGGCCATCTCCTCTGGATCCCACTGGTAAACAGACTATCGTGAAGGATCAAATTGCGGTTCCGGCTCTAGCTCTGTAGCTGGTGTGGAGTTTTGGTAGACGTGACTGACCTCCGGCGGAACAAGGTACTTCCCTGCAGATAAGTCAAACAAACAAGGAGCCGGCAAAGTAATAATCTCAGGGAGAATTTTATCAAATATCAGTTTGTACTTAAGCGTCTTTTCCCTATTCTTAACGATAAAATCATGTGCTACCATACTCTTATAGTCTAGAAAAACCGGGGGCAGCAACTTTTCTTCTTTCTCATAATGCCCAATAGGTATGTTAAAATGTGAAGCGAGGCGCGAGGTGAAAATACCTCCCAAGATGGGGCCCTTCGTACGGTTAAGATTTAACCGCTTTGCAACAATAGCGTCCATACTAAATGTGTCATCATGGAACAAGGCATGGCACAAAATAACAATATCAGGGGCACTAAGGTTGCCACAGTTTCCGTGACCAATTAAGCATCTACTAGCAAATAATGCAAAGTAACATAGAACAGGAAAGTGTATGCTAGTAATTCTTGCGTCAGAAATTTTCCTCATTTCCCCTACAGCAATTGTATCAATAAACCCCTCTACATCGTTATGATGTGGTTCCTCTACGCTGCCCGAAAAGGGCAACTTGCAAACCTCACAAAATTCATAGAGGGATATCTCCTTATACTCATCATATAAATAGAAATCCACCGAACGTGGTGAGCTCCTAGCATGGAAATGAAAATTTTGCACAAAAATATTGGTGAGTAGGAGATACTTTTCGCGTTGGTCGTGGAGGAAGTCGGTGAGGCCTGCATTCTCAGCCAACTCATAAAAATCATCATAAATCCCGGCTATTCTCAAGAAATCATCACAAGGCCATTCACACGGCCGAACCTCCGCGGTGTGAGGGAGATTATACTTGGGCCTCTTGTCTTCTTCACTTTGCTTATCCTTCGGGCTTCGGCTCGAAGAGCCCCTCAAAAATCTCTTCATCATTTTCTGAAAATTTCTGAAATTTTTAGTAACTTCAAATAAAAGTGAACCAAACTCAACAAAATTGATAGCAACTACTCCTACAAGTGCCTAGAGACTATATCATGCATTAGAACTACTTGGGACCAAATAAATTTGACATGCAAGCTCAAGAACATGGTAACCTAAGCAGCAAAAATTTGCAATAAATAAAGCACTAGAACAAAAACTAGTTGGACCATTGGAGGAGTCACATACCAAAGAGCAATCCCCCGAAGCAGTTTTGTGAGTGGGGCTTTGAGCAAGGAGATTGAAAATTGCAGCAAAATGAGCTAGAACTCGTGCTTGAGCTGGTTGGTGCGTTTTTGGGAGGAAGAAGGAGTGTGTGGTGGCTGGAGTAAGTGGAGGGGAGCCACCATGGGCCCACGAGGCAGGGGGCGCGCCCTGGACCCTCATGGCCATGTGCCAGCTCCCCCTGATGTGTTCTCAGTGCCAGATATTCTCAAATATTACAGAAAAAATCATATTTCAATTTCAGGGCATTTGGAGAACTTTTATTTTCGGGGTATTTTTTATTGGACGGATAACTCAGTAAACAGACAGAAAATACTATTTTACTTTATTTAATCTAAATAACAGAAAGTAAAAGGAGGGTACAAAAAGTTGTGCTTTCTAACTTCATCCATCTCATGCTCATCAAAAGGAATCCGCTAACAAGGTTGATCAGGTCTTGTTAACAAACTCATTCCGACTTGCGTGACACCGGAGAATTTTCAAGTAGCACTAAGTTACCTCAACGGGGATATGCACGTCCCCAATAATAAGAATATCATATCTCTTTTTGATAGTAGGAAGAGGAAATTCAAAACCTCCAAAAATGATCGATGGAATTTTTCCAGTAGAGTTTATACTATGAACTTGAGGTTGTTTCCTCGAAAGGTGTACCGTATGCTCATTACCATTAACATTAAAAGTGACATTGCCTTTGTTGCAATCAATAACAGCCCCTCCAGTATTCAAAAAGGGTCTACCAAGGATAATCGACATACTGTCGTCCTCGAGAATATCAAGAATAACAAAGTCCGTTAAGATAGTAACATTTGCAACCACAACAGGCACATCCTCACAAATACCGACAGGTATAGCAGTTGATTTATCAGCCATTTGCAAAGGTATTTCAGTAGGTGTCAATTTATTTCTGCACTCACCAGTGCATTTTATCTTTTATTCGATCTCACGGGGCTGTCGGTGTCGATGGCGAGCAGCCATGGGGGTCTCCATCGACGGCGCCGTCGCAGGCCACTTTATCCACGGCGTCTCTCACCCATGTTGTTGCTTCCTCAGGGACTTCCACACCGGCACTAGCTACAGCTGCTCTGGCTCTCGCTCGGGCTGCTACTGCTGCTCCCGCTCTCGCTCGCGTTGCGGGTCTGTTCTTGCTGTCGGTCGTGCTGCTGCACTACTCTTGCTTTTGTTCGTGCTGCTGCTCTGCTCTGCTATTGCTGTTGGTGGTGCTGCTGCTTGCTATTGCTCTCGTTCGTGCTGCTGCTCTGCTCTTGCTCTTGCTCGCGCTGCTTCTGCTGCATGACCTCCGGCAGCTACAGGAGTTGCTGCTTTAGCACTCGCTCGCGGTGCTACTGCATGACTTGCTCTCTGCTAGTGCATTCCCTGCTCGAGCGTCTACTGATTTAGATCACTGCTTCTCTGCTACTAGTTCTCGAACGCCCTAAACATCTATTGCAATGCTCTGCTACTAGTTCAATCAGTTTTGACGGTAAAATTCAGTTTCGACTGTAAAGTTCAGTTTCTTTAGTTAAGTTCAGAGTGAATGGTATTTACAGCATCTGTCGGAGCGGCCGTGGCGCAGCTGATGCGTTTTACATCTAACACTTTTTAGTTATGTATTTTACATCATCTATTGCAGATGATATTAGAGTCCCACTTCAGATTAATGTTGTCTGTCTTGTCCTGCTTCAGCCTCGCCGCCGTACACCTCACTGGAGCTGCTCCAACGACGGAACCGTCCATCACAGCGGAGCAGCACCCTCGGCGTCATTTCCAGAGGCCTCACATCTTCTTCCCCGCCTCTGACAGTCACACCAGCATCACCGTCCTCCACGTCCAACCCAATGATGCTGAGGTCCACAAGGCTATGCCACAGAGGTTCTACACTCGTCGCATCACTTTTGTTACTCTGCATTCATGTCGATCCCTCAGGGATCCTTTGCTATGGTACTACTATTCATGCATTTGGTTAGAAGGAGTGGAGCAAAGCAAAACTAGAGGATTTTTTTCCTTTGTTGTCTCTTTCAAGAAGAAACGTAGGAATTTTAATATCCACTTGGACGTCCTTTTCAAATTAATATGCATGAAGAACAGAACTAATTGCATTACTAGCATAATAAGATTCTTATTTTTTTCATTTTCACGTGGTTTGACTTTAATTTGACCATGTTTCTCCATTCCTACGTTCTTCCAATTCATGTGAACCAAACACCCAGGTTGACAGAAATCCTATGTTTCCAAATGCTTTGTTCTGCACATGCATTCCTATCCTATTCCTGTGTTTTTCTTGTCCCTGCGTTTATAGAATCCTCCAATTCTAAGGAGCCCTTACATATTTACTTCATTTTCAGATAGGCGTCAAAGAAAACTCTGTGTGTTATGTCCTGCTCCTGCCGTGTCGTCATCCACCCCATCTGAGGTGCACCATCGACAAAAGCGTTCACTGCAGCAGAGATTCCCCCTGCAGACTTTCTTTCGCCGCCTCAGATCATCTTCCCCATTACCGGTAGCCACGCCAACTGCATTACCATCATCGACTGAGCAGATGAACCTGAGGACTACACAGTTCCGGAAGAGAGGTCGCAGTCTTTCGTGTTTGCTTACATTATACATTGGTTATTATTACCTGCTACTTTATCATTCAAAGTTGAGTTTTAAAATGCCCGTGGGTCTCATATCGAGGCAGCCACGAATAGTATCTGTCTACTATCTGGTTCATCTAGGGTCTTCTATGTGGTTCATGTTGGGTGGGCAACAAACAGTAGATGATCAATTGTCTATCTTTTTAAACTGAAGCTATAATCTACCTGCTATCATTAGTTTTGGATCTATCCACTCGTTTGCTACCATCAGTCTTGATTTCTGCATGCACCCCTTAGGCCTTACAAAATCTAACTATTTTTTTATTATGCATGTCAGTTATTGTACACAATCGTACTGAACATGTAGAGAAAAATAGAAGACCGTTGCGTGTGAATATAATGTCATGCAGACGCCGCTCCATGGTGGGCGAAGTGCCCACCCCCTCCCGCCATTCCAGATTGTATTCCAGAGGAAGATAACTGTTCAGATGGGGATTCAGAGGGAGCCGACCACTCCTATTTACCACCTGAGGTGTTTGCTCTAACCTGGCATGCTGATGTTGGTCATATCATGCATATGGCGCCTTGCATTGCTTACATTATACATCTTATATGTCATCAGCACTAGTAGAAAAATGGCCTATTGTCCCGGTTCGTGAGGGCCTTCTGTCCTGGTTTGTGAACCGGGACTAAAAGGTCGTTACTAATGCCCTTGGCCTTTAGTTCCGGTTCTTACATGAACCGGGACAGAAGGTCCTCCACGTGGCCGCTGCGGCCAGTCCAGGCGGGGGGCCTTTGGTCCCGGTTGGTGACACCAACCGGGACCAATAGGCATCCACGCGTCAGCATCTGACTGGATCTGAGGTTTTTTTTGAAAGGGGCTGATTTAGGGGTTTTGGGGGTTAATTTAGGTTGTTATTAGGTAGCTATTAGAGAGAAGTGTCCTCTCTTGTATCTCCATGCTTGGTTTACCAATGCTACGTACTGCTATGCCTAAACATGGCTTAGATTGAAGTGAAGGCAACATATGGTGCATGTCGAAAGTAATACTAATCCTAACTTGATCAAGTTTGGATTGTACCACTTTCGACATGCACCACATGCATGTTGCCTTCACTTCAATCCAATCCATGTTCATTTCACACGCTGATATATAATAACTCTTCATGCGCGCATCACGCATCATCATATATAATAACAAGTCCAACTAATCATCATCATACAACTTCTACTCGTTATTAATAACAAGTCATACGATCATCATGCTCATAGTCATCGAACCAACCCTACTTAATTGTTCTTAGCACATGATCATCAGTATTAGGTAGGACCGAAATACCCTCTTTAAGGTAAAATAGCATAAAACAATATAGACCCTGACTCTCCATTATGGAGAATGGAGATCATCCTGTCTCCAATTCTTGCGCTTCGCTTCCTTTTGCTTCCAAGAACCTCCTTACGGCTGTCCATACATTTTTTTCCATTCCTTGATTTGCATGTCTCCACTTCTTTTAGAAATCCGGTATGGACAGTTGAGATTCGTAGGATGACCTGGTTGTATGTTCAAAACATCAAGCCTACCATTCTGATACATCAAATGAGGCACACAATCCTCTGGGATTATCTGTTCAAAAACATAGTAATAACTTCATAGTTAGCAGCGATGTACTACTTTTAGAAGTATGCAAAAGATGCACGGATGTCGTAATAGTAAGAAATCTTACCAGGGTATCTCCATAGTAGTTACCGTAGTTCAACACGTGCACTAGTGGCACGTATTGACCATAATGTGGAGGAGTTTTACAATAGATATTGTATTTCTCAAGATCAGTACAAAATCCGACCAGATGAGTTTTCTCCTTATAAGTTAACTCAGAGCCATCGGTGTAGTAGGTTCTGTCTACCATGTTCCGCACATTGTTTGAACAATCAAAATAAGCTGTCAATGAAAATAAGTTGTCAACTATTTTGAAATGAACAATATAAATTAGCTAATAACTATGTTTGAGAAACTCACATAGCGGTAGAATTGGAGGCGTATCAACAAGGACCCAAATGTCCATATTGTCTTGCTCGATGTCAGGATCACCAAGATCCATGGTGACAAGCATACCCTCATCAAAACCATACATCATGCAAAATGCTTCCCAATTTTTGCAACCAAAATGGGTTATGCTCTCAGAATTATACAGAGTTACTTCAAAATCTATATCATGATGGGTCCTTAGGTGAATTTTCTTTGTTTCCATAGTTTCTTGGTCTTCAAAACCCATCCTCTCCAAGACGTAGCGTCTTGCATGGCATGGGATAAGCTAGTCGAATTGTAAAAGATGAAAAGTACACGTTGAAATAGTTGAAGTCGTGCTTAATTACGAAAAAATAACACTTGTCGTCATTGCGTACCGTTTCAACATCGAAGGTCTCCTCCAGCTTAATACTGAAGCGCCAATCTTCGTCCAGGTGAGGCCTATCGCACTGACCTCGGTCGTCATGGCACCAGTCGCACTCCCCCGGGAGACTTTCATCGTCCGAGTACGACATTTCCTATGTTCATAATTCAAATATTAAACGTCTACAATTAAATATATGTACTAAAAAACCTAAGTTAGATCATTATTATTCATCACGGGTTGACTATCGGTTTGTCGAGTCTTTTCTTGAAAACTCTCAGCTCACGTGGTGTATGCATTCGACCGTTGGTGATGGTCGCTCCTCCATTTGTCCCCGAGTGCATTACACCAAAATGTCTAGCACACGGGAACAAAGGAGAAGCGACCCCCACGACAACAGTCGGGATTCTTCCTCCTCTCATATATATATGGTGGAACTCTCCCTCACTGATTCCTCTTTGACATTTGCGACCGTCGGTGATGGTAGCTCCTCCTTTCGTTCTTGAGTGCATTACACCAAATTGTCTAGCACACGGGAACGAAGGAGAAGCTACCCCTACGACAACAGTCGGGATTCTTCGTCCTCTCATATATGGTGGAGACTCGACAGACTTAAAGTCAACCCGAAATATCGTTTAATTATCTTTCTAAAAGAGGATTTGGCTGGTCTCACCTCGATGTTGGAGGGGGGGTGACGGGGACGACGGCGGGGATGATGGAGGGGCCGGGGGCGCCTAGATTTCTGTGAAAACAAAAACCCTATAAGCTATCAACTAATCATATGCATACGCCTTGCATAGTGCTCTCCAATTTTAGCATTCAAAGTAGGAGTAGTTGTCCACTTTGAGCATTCAATAAGCAAAATCAAATCACAAAATAAAGTATTATTCAAATTAGGATGCATTCAATTATGAGCAAAACTACATCATCTCCATGCGTCCGTACATCGCCGAATATTATCACTAATACACCTCGAATACTATGATACATATCGCATCGCTAGTACAGCTAGAACCGTAGCGCCCGACGGGTATCGGCGCGGGCGGTGGACACCCAAAGGGACGGAACCATCACAGGATCATAGCTCCAGTGAGATCCCTGAAGAACCTGCCAGGTATTGTCGAACCTGCCTCCAACGCAACCATGTAGCGACAGATGTGCTGGTCCTCCTCGTTGACACGGTGATGTACCACCTCCGCGGTGTCCGGAAGCCTCGGCACCGTCACTGGCCCACGCGACCGCCACCAAACAAGGATCGGGTCAACGACGGGCGGGCTCCTCACCAATCTACGCCCACCGGAAGGTAGCACCTCCCAAAACCAGCCCGGCGGAGCCCAGTCCCTGACATGGCCCCTCTGATCAAGCCGGCCTCCTCCGCCGAGTCGACGACGAGGATGCGGGATAGGCATCGTCGACGTCGATGCGGGAATAATTGCTTTAACTAAAAAAACAAACTAGTTCTATTAATTTCCTTGCTAAAAATAAACTACTTCTATAGTAAAATAAACTAGTTTTGTTAAATCAACTAGTTCAACTACTAATTAAGCACTTCATATAAATAAAATAAAGTAGTACTTACTAAAAATAAACTACTTCTATATATAGTAAAATAAAGTAGTTTTATTAATTAATCAACTAGTTCAACTAAAAATGAACTAACTTTAAATGCACTAACAGTAGAACTAATAACCTAAAATGCACTAAATCAACTAACCTTAAATGTAACTTTTGCAACACAATTTTTTCCTCTCCTCTTCTAACCATAAACATTGAACAAAAATAAAACTATACAGCCTAAAAATGCTATGAACACATACACATACATCCATCCATATACATGCATATCCATCCATACATACATACATCCATATACATACATACATACATACAAAAACAGGGGCGGCGGCTTGGCGCAGGGGGCGGCGGCAGCGCACAGGGGCGGCGGCAGCCGCGGCAGCGCACGGATCGGGATGGGAAGGGGCTCACTGGGGGCTCGAGGCAGGACGGCGACGAGGCCGGTGACGAGGACGATGATGAGGCCGGTGACGATGACGGCGACGAGGACAGCGGGCTCGTGGGGAAGGGGTTACGCGTGCGGCGAGGGCTCGGGGAGGAGCCGCTCGGGGGCGACGACGGCGACAGCGAGGACGACGTCGACGGCGGGTCAGGGGAGGGGCGACGGCCTCGAGGCAGGGGCTCGGGGCAGCGACGACGACGACGACGAGGAACGGCCTGGCGGCGTCGGGGGGAATGGGAGCAGTTGGCGACATTTTCACAAGTGCTACCTTATATAGCAATACCAATGGTACCGGTTCGTGGCACCAACCGGTACCAATGCCCGCCTATGGTCCCGGTTAGTGCCATCAACCGGGACCAAAGGTCTCTTTTCGGCAGCCCAAACGGCAGGAAACTGAGGCCTATGGTCCCGGTTGGTGGCGCGAACCGGGACCATAGGTGGGCATTGGTACCGGTTGGTGCCACGAACCGGTACGAATGCCCACCTATGGTCCTGGTTGGTGGCATGAACCGGGACCATAGGCCTTGTGCTGGCACGGTGCAGTGGGAAGTTTAGTCCCACCTCGCTAGTTGAGAGGGGCTCGGAGTGGTTTATAAGCTTTGCTGCCGCCACCCTCTCGAGCTCCTCTCTATTGCAGGCTTACGGGCCTAATCTCTACTTTGCCATGCCTGTTGGGCCTATTAGGTCTTCTGCGGGCCTGAATCCTGGCCCGTTGTAGGGTTTCTAGTCGTATTCAGGCCGTGGAGGTCCAGTAGGTGGCATTTTTCCTTTTTTTTCTTTCTATTTTTTTATTTCTACTTAAAACTGAATACTTATAGTTTTTTAGTGATTTCTTTTTCGCTTTTAGGTCACAAAAATTATAAACTTTCTGTTAGTGCCATTAGTTTTAAAATTTAATTTTTTTAAATGTGTGTGAATCACTAGTTTTATGAATAAATTTACTATAAAAATAGATTTTTGAGTGATTCCATTTCCTGCTATTTAATATTAATATGTTTTATCATTATACTCAATTTGGTAATTTTAGGATATTTTAAATATCTATTTTAATCAAAACCATATTTTGTTAACTTTTTTGCTATTAAATTCTTTTTGCTATTAATGTTCTGAACAAAAAATACTTTTTTAATATAAGTTGCATAAATTTTATATAATTTTAGTTTCAAAAATACTAGAGGTTTATATAAGCTTTTTAGTTGATTCCTTTTGCTATTATAGTTTTATAAAAGCTTTTTAGTTGATTCTTTTTGCTATTGAAGAATATTATAGTTTTATTTTAGTTCATCATAACAGAATATTTTAATTGATTTTAGTTTCTTAGTTGATCATAACAAATATTATAGTTTTATGCCTTTTATTATTTTTCATGCATTTACTGCTTTTTTGAGCTATAAGACCCGAAAATTGAAAAGCATATCAAATGAACTCCGAAAAGGTTGAAAATTGGCATGGTATCATCATTTTACCCACATAGCATGTGCAAGAAAGTTGAGAGGGTTACGGCAAAAACTAGATGCATTTCGTGTACAAAACGGACAATCTCTTTCGAAGTATCAGGATTTCATACGGAAACTCGTCTGTTACAAAGGGATTTCATTTTTTAAAACTTATTTGAACTCCTGACTTTTTGTGTGTTCAAAATGAACCATTCAAAGCCACATCATCAATTTTCAATCCTTTCTGACTTCATTTGTTATTTTTCATGCATTTACTAATTATTTTGAGCTATAAGACCCTAAAATTGAAAAGCATTTCAAATGAACTATGAAAGGTTGAAAGTTGGCATGGTATCATCATTTCATCCACATAGCATGTGCAAGAAAGTAGAGAGGGTTACGGCAAAAACTGGATGCACTTCGTGTACAAAACGGACAATCTGTTTCGAAGTATCAGGATTTCATACGGAAACTCGTCTGTTACAAAGGGATTTCATTTTTTAAAACTTATTTGAACTCCTGACTTTTTGTGTGTTCAAAATGCACCATTCAAAGCCACATCATCAATTTTCAATCCTTTCTGGCTTCATTTGTTATTTTTCATGCATTTACTAATTATTTTGAGCTATAAGACCTTGAAATTGAAAAGCATTTCAAATGAACAATGAAAAGGTTGAAAGTTGGCATGGTATCATCATTTCATCCACATAGCATGTGCAAGAAAGTAGAGAGGGTTACGGCAAAAACTGGATGCACTTCGTGTACAAAACGGACAATCAGTTTCGAAGTATCAGGATTTCATACGGAAACTCGTCTATTACAAAGGGATTTCATTTTTTTAAACTTATTTGAACTCCTGACTTTTTGTGTATTCAAAATGCACCATTCAAAGCCACATCATCAATTTTCAATCCTTTCTGACTTCATTTGTTATTTTTCATGTATTTACTAATTATTTTGAGCTATAAGACCCTAAAATTGAAAAGCATTTCAAATGAACTATGAAAATGTTGAAAGTTTTCATGGTATCATCATTTAATCCACATAGCATGTGCAAGAAAGTAGAGAGGGTGACGGCAAAAACTGGATGCACTTCGTGTACAAAACGGACAATCTGTTTCGAAGTATCAGGATTTCATACAGAAACTCGTCTGTTACAAAGGGATTTCATTTTTTAAACTTATTTGAACTCCTGACTTTTTGTGTGTTCAAAATGCACCATTCAAAGGCACATCATCAATTTTCAATCCTTTCTGACTTCATTTGTTATTTTTCATGCATTTACTAATTATTTTGAGCTATAAGACCCTAAAATGAAAAGCATTTCAAATGAACAATGAAAAGGTTGAAAGTTGGCATGGTATCATCATTTCATCCACATAGCATGTGCAAGAAAGTAGAGAGGGTTACGGCAAAAACTGGATGCACTTCGTGTACAAAACGGACAATCAGTTTCGAAGTATCAGGATTTCATACGGAAACTCGTCTGTTACAAAGGGATTTCATTTTTTTAAACTTATTTGAACTCCTGACTTTTTGTGTGCTCAAAATGCACCATTCAAAGCCACATCATCAATTTTCAATCCTTTCTGACTTCATTTGTTATTTTTCATGCATTTACTAATTATTTTGAGCTATAAGACCCTAAAATTGAAAAGCATTTCAAATGAACTATGAAAATGTTGAAATTTTTCATGGTATCATCATTTAATCCACATAGCATGTGCAAGAAAGTAGAGAGGGTGACGGCAAAAACTGGATGCACTTCGTGTACAAAACGGACAATCTGTTTCGACGTATCAGGATTTCATACAGAAACTCGTCTGTTACAAAGGGATTTCATTTTTTAAACTTATTTGAACTCCTGACTTTTTGTGTGTTCAAAATGCACCATTCAAAGGCACATCATCAATTTTCAATCCTTTCTGACTTCATTTGTTATTTGTCATGCATTTACTAATTATTTTGAGCTATAAGACCCTAAAATGAAAAGCATTTCAAATGAACTATGAAAAGGTTGAAAGTTGGCATGGTATCATCATTTCATGCACATAGCATGTGCAAGAAAGTAGAGAGGGTTACGGCAAAAACTGGATGCACTTCGTGTACAAAACGAACAATCTGTTTCGAAGTATCATGATTTCATACGGAAACTCGTCTGTTACAAAGGGATTTCATTTTTTTAAACTTATTTGAACTCCTGACCTTTTGTGTGTTCAAAATGCACCATTCAAAGCCACATCATCAATTTTCAATCCTTTCTGACTTCATTTGTTATTTTTCATGCATTTACTAATTATTTTGAGCTATAAGACTCTAAAATTGAAAAGCTTTTCAAACGAACTCTGAAAAGGTTGAAAGTTGGCATGGTGTCATCAGTTCATCCACATAGCATGTGCAAGAAAGTTGAGAGGGTCCCGGCAAAAGGTGGATGCACTTCGTGTACAAAGCGGACAATCTCTTTCAAAGTATCAGGATTTCATACGGAAACTCGTATGTTACAAAGGGATTTCATTTTTTTTAAACTTATTTGAACTTCTGACTTTTTGTGTGTTCAAAATGCACCATTCAAAGCCACGTCATCATTTTTCAATCCTTTCTGACTTCATTTGTTATTTTTCATGCATTTCTTGTGCTAAAAAGTTGAGAGGGTCCCGGCAAAAGGTGGATGCACTTCGTGAACAAAATGGACAATCTCTTTCGAAGTATCAGGGTTTCGAACGAAAACTCATCTGTTACCAAGAGATTTCATTTTCTTGAACTTATTTGAACTCCAGATTTTTTGTGTGTTCAAAATGAACCATTCAAAGCAGAGACTGATTTTGAATGGTGCATATTCAACACACAAAAAGTCTGTAAAGATCGCCAACCCCAACATAAAAAAATGAGCATAGATGCACCTATAGAGAGAATTCAAC
Organism: Triticum aestivum; assembly: GCF_018294505.1. Classification (NCBI taxonomy): domain Eukaryota; kingdom Viridiplantae; phylum Streptophyta; class Magnoliopsida; order Poales; family Poaceae; genus Triticum; species Triticum aestivum. The sequence continues at coordinate 548,615,261 of NC_057808.1, forward strand.
CTTAATTCATAATAAGTTTCTATGAATTTCAGAGAAATTCACTCTGAATTTAGGTCAAATTCCCTGTATAAGGGCATCTGTTTTCATTTTGAGAGGAGCTCAACAAGGTAGAGAGGGACGGGCTTATAAACCGGTGTGAGCACCCTTCGGTTGGCGAGGTGGGACTAAACTCTGACCGCAACGAGGACCAACCCTTCAGTCCCGGTTTTGGCACAAACCGGGACTAATGGTCATGGGCCAGGGGTGAGGCGCATTGGTCCCGATTCGTGCGTGGAACCGGGACCAAAAGGTCCAGACGAATCGGGACCAGTGGCCCACGTGGCCCGGCCGGCCCCTGGGCTCACGAACCGGGACTAATGCACCCCATAGGTCCCGGTTCATGCAGAACCGGGACTAATGGGCTGGCCAGGCCTGAACAAAAGCCCTGTTTTCTACTAGTGCAGCTTAGTTTAGATTTGCTTTGTGTGAATGCCACCTGTTTGGTTTCTATATCATACTCCCACCGTTCCGAAATATTTGCCTTTTTAGTTATTTCAACAAGTGACTACATATGGAGCAAAATGAGTGAATCTACACTCTAAAATATGTCTATATACATCCATATGTGGTAGTCCATTTGAAATCTCTAAAAGACAAATATTTAGGAATGGAGGGAGTACATGGGAATTATGCAATGCCATCTTCTTTAGCCAGGCATCATATACGTGAATCATGCAATGTCATCCTATTTAGCCAGTCATTGTATATGTGAATTGTATCGTGCCATTTTTTCCATAATGTATTCCATTTGTCAACAATGTTTATACATTCATCTACTCTTCCTGTGCATCAGCCATTTGAGTCGGTCATGGGAAAATCTGGAACGAAAACAAGGTCTTTTGAGCAGTCAGTGCTACCTGTCGATGCAGATTTCTTGCTGGTTATAGATAGCTCCTCAGAGGAGGATTCAGCCATGCCATCTGCTTAGATTAGACATGCTTTGTGTGAATGCCCCCTGTTTGCTTTCTATATTAGATATGTGAATTATGCAATGCCATGTTTTTCAGCCAGTTATCATATATGTGAATTATGCACCGCCATGTAGCCAGGCATCATATATGTGAATCATCTCATGCCATCTTTTTTTCATTACGTATTCCATTTGTCGACAATCTGTGTATAATGAACTACTCTTCATGTGTATCAGCCATTTGAGCCGGTTATGGAAAAATCTGGAGTGAAAACAAGGTCTTCGGAGCAGGCAATGGTACCTGTTGAAGCATATATCCCGATGGTTATAGGGAGCTCCTTAGAGGAGGATTCAGAGACAGATGACCAGTCCTATATCCCACCTGAGGTGTATTCTCTAAGTTGCAATGTTTATATTTCTCATATCATGCATATGGTGTCTTGCATTTCTTAGTTTAGACATCATATGCACAATATTAAATTACATCTGCTTAGTTTAGAGATCATACATGCGAGTGCCAGTTGCTTAGTATATGAATCAATTATGTCAATTATTTCATGCCATCATGTATACTTAGACAACATGTATGTGAATTATTTCATACCAACCTATTTTAGAAAGACATCATATAGTTTTGTCATGTCATCCTGTTTAGATACTCATCATATGTTGAATTATGCCATTATATCCTGTTAAGTTATCCATCATATATCTGAAACTGTGTCATGCTATCCTGTTTACTTAGGCATCATATATGTGAAATTGTGTCATGCTGTCCTGTTTGGTTAGACAACATATATGTGAATTACCACATCTGTTTATCATACAATGTCTGTACGTTCAATTTCTTTTCTTGTTTATCAGCCATTTGAATTGGAGGGGGTGATGGCAGTATCTAAGGGAGCAAAAACCCGTTCTTCACAAAAGACAGTGCTACCCGTCGATGCAGATAGAACCATGGTTGTACTGGCCCACAAACTAGCCCCACGACACATAATCGAGACTCTTCCAGATTGCACACTTACACCGTTGGGTAGAGAACCAGCTACAACCCATCTAACCGCAACCCCAGCAGATAGTAACCCACTTCTAGTTGACAAAGCACCATGTCCACCACAGAGTACCCCCACACGAGCAGTTTGTAAAGCAACTGCAGTGCCCAAAGCACGAAGACCACCACAGCGAACCCAAAATCCACGTTTAAAGCAGAAGAGTAACTGTTCTCAGGTCAAATTCCGTATCTATGGTCCATACTCCTTTGCTGTTGCATCACTGTATTTACTCATACCAACTACTTTTGAATTTGAAGGATCCAATTGAAACTCCAATGGCGCAACAGGTATGTTTTAAACCTATTTCTTTAACTGGATTGTTGTTCTAACTTCTTGCTCCATGTTGATTTCAGTTTCAGTTGTATAAATAGTTATGTTCTCATGTGATGCACATTACAGGTGTTGCCAATGTTATATAGTTTCTCACACTTATATTCTGTCTATGCTGCTGTGTCTTAAAAATATATATGAGTTGAACTGTGTCTCTATCTTGATTAGGCAACATAAACTAGAATGATATGGACAATACAGTGACCATAGTACATAGTTATATGTTTGTTTCATGCTGTTATCCTATCCACCTTACTACTGAACTGGTTTACCAAAATGAGTTTCGCATACTACATGCTAAACATGTGATGTGTCTGCTTGTTTCTCTTGTAGTATGTGAACAGAATATTGGAGAAGAGCACCCCCACTATGCAATGGTAGAGAAAGTAATGCAGATAAGGTTCAAGATAGTGAGACAACCCTGTTGGTCTCCAAGAAAGGTGATAAAGACGATCTTGTAGACAGTGAGAAAACCCCACAGTCCTGCGTTGATGTAGTGTTCGAGTTACTGGCCAGTACCGCTGGCACAAGCTCTTCGAACTCGCTGCCTGAATCACTTCGACTTCTTCAGTCTCAGCTACAAGCTGAAAGGCATCAGTCAGCTGTGTTGTGGCCAGAAGCCGAAGGACTAAGGAAGTCCCTGCAGAATTCAGATGCATACTTTCTTGTGCAACAGCAAGCTCTGGAGGATTTAAGCGCCAAACAAGATAAAGTTAATAAGCTTGCTAACCATCTTGCCAGCATTATGGGTACCCATGATATTGTTTCTTGAGATCTTCTGAAGTGGTTTCAGTTCTGGACTTGTTTTGCTACGGCATTTATTTGCACTGGTCGTCAACTTTGACAACCAGTGTATGTGATATGCTGCTTTGTTCCCTATATTTGCACTCGTGGCGAACTTTGATTCCGAGTGGATGTAATATGTGTAATAGCCATGATAGCCTAGCGTAAGTTGCTTGCTTATTTATTTCCTTGTTGTCTTATTTATTTGTTTGCTTGTAGTCAGTGTAGTTCTTTTTCCGCGGTTTGCTAGTGCCGCAATAACCTATTTTTTAAAACTAGGACACAATAACCATGGGCTGCATATTTACTGTAGTGACACTGGGCCTCCTACGGGCTGTAGAAACAATGGGCCTTCTACGGGCCGTAGAAACAATGGGCCTTCTACGGCCCGTAGACACAATGGGCCTTCTACGGGCCGTATGATCGATTGGCCAAACATGGGCCAATAACAGACCGCATTATGGCCGTAAACGGGCTAGAGTTGGAATCGTCCGTTCATGGGCCGACCATAACAGGTCGTTGTTAATCGGCCGTATTTGATGACGCTATGAAAACGGCCCAACGTATTAACGGGCCACAAACGGGCCGACTGTAACCACGGGCTGAATTTGGCCCACAAGCAGAAAATGACAGTAATGGGCCGTAAGTAACCTAATGCTGGAAATGAGCTCAAGAATAAATGGGCCCTAAGAAGGCCGAAATATAACATGGGCTGGAAACGGCCCAATGGAATAATGGGCCGTTAATGGGTATAAAGTGATACACTGTTCATTACGGGCTAGTTTCACCACGGGCCGTTAATGGGCCAAGAGTTACCAAGGGCCTCATATGGGCCGAAATACGTCATGGGCCATCAATGGGCCGGAAGTTAAAACGGGCTGGAATCATATTTGACGGCCCAGATGACGTTACTGGGCCTAATTCGGATAGGTCGTAACGGGCCCTGAATTAGCGGGCTGTAAATGGGCTATATGCGAACAGGCCGTTGATAGGCTTTCCGTGGGCTGGCCCGCCACCTTTTGACCAAGTCAAATGGGCCGGCCTTTTCACAGGAATGGGCCTCTGTTGGGCCGTGCCACGTGTCGACGTATCATAGGCGCCTTCGGTCCAATGAGTGGATGACATCTGTTCCAACGATGAGCTGACACGTGTTTCCTCCAACCAATGATGATTTTACACGTGGAAAATCCCCATTGGACGGGGCTGTTAACGGTTTATCGGATCCAAAACCGGACCCGATAGCTTAACAGCGAGCCGTTACGGTGGATGCCACGTGTCGGTCACCCTTGACGAAAGCACTTCTATGACGCGCGATTTATCGTCATGGAAGTGGACACTTCTGTGATGATAATTTTGGTAATGTCATGAAACACTTCTACGACAGTACAGGTATGACTATCTTGATTCTGATAAAATCGTCATGGATGTACATGCATGATAGAAAACGTGACCTACTGTGACAAACACGTATCATCACGGAAGTGTATTTTTTTGTAGTGGCATTTAATGTCCATAATTCAAATCCAAACTACAAATACATGCTCCAGTGCACAAAAATGGCTAGAAAAAACGTACATGTTTCCTTGGGTGCATGTTTAGGTTCCATGGAACGAATGGGAACGAATTCAACCGTCTCGCCGTCCTGGCTTGGCCACAAACATTGCGAATCTCGGTTTTTAAATCTCTGTAAATCCAAAACTCACCAGGAAATCATGAAACTTGCCCTGGTGTCACTACATGTACATATAATTGTCCAATTTAGGTGAAGCTATATTACAAGCCTTTTACAAACCTGAGCCTGTCGCAACCCTCGCGGTTTCAGTAGGGAAACATGCCCCTCTTGTGCGAAACGATAATCGCTGCCTCTTCTCGCCTTGAACTTTGTTTAATACAGGCAACATAGAATAACAGGAGTGTCGGGCTGAAATTTGAAATTGTTCAGGGTTCGTTTGGCCATTGTATATATATATTACTAATTACTAAGTTTTCTACGCATTTAATGTAGTCCATAATACAAATTTGAACTACAAGCACATGCTCCAGTGAAGCAAAATGGGTGGGAAATCGTACATGTGTCATTGGGTGCATGTTTATGTCTCATTTAAGGAATGGGAATGAATTACAAACTTGTGGTCGTCCTGAAACATTGAGAATCTCGGTTTTTAAATCCCAGTAAATCAAAAAGTCACCCAAAAAACATGAAACTTGGCATGGTTTCATGACGTGGTAAAAAAATTGTCCAGTTTGAGAAGAGGCGCACACATTAGTAGCCAACGAAGTCCTTTTTGAAACAAAAAGCTGACACATTAATATCACAAACGGTTGTATTATATTAACCGTGTCGAAATTTAACCATAATTGGTGGCGTGTGTGCAGCTGTTTGATTAGACGGGACGAGTGCGGGAATTCCGCCGTGCAGGCTCGACGGGATGCGTGCGAGCAGTCCACCACGCAGGCTCGATGGGACGCGTGCATCCTATCCACCTCGCAGGCTCGACGGGACACGTGCGAGCAGCAAGGCCTCCCATGCTCACCGGGAAGCGAGCTCTTTGACCTCAATGCACCAGCCGCCACCCGCCTCGCTCACAACTTCTCCATTAATGGGTTAATTAAAGCACCTGGACGGAGGGTGTTTGCTTGTGATCCCATGGCAGCATTTTCTTTGTTCATGTTTTCAACTCGTATTCCGCCCTAATTTAAATTGCCACATAGGGCAACGGATAATACGACCACAAATAAAATGGCAACGGATAATACGATGACAAAATTACAGTGGCACAGATAATAATTGTCTTTCATATTTCGGATAATTTAAAATTCCACATGCCGCAAAGCCCGGAAGACACGGGGGCAAGAGAAGAAGCAAATTGCAGACACCGATCTGCGTTGCTACTGTCTCTACTCGTCGATGGATCGCCGGGCGGCGAAATCCTCCAGCTCCTTCTTCAATTCCTCACGACTTTGCTTGAAAGCAGCCATGGATTCCTCCACCTCCTGCTCGCGCTCAATCCGGAGCTTCCTCAACCCACCCATCAGTTCCTCGACGACCGCTTTCAGCGTCATCTTCGAGGCACTTCTCTGCTCATGTAGCATCTTCCAGCTGGCGGCCTCCTCCTCCTCCTCGGCGACCAACTTGAGGAGCTTCGCATTGTCACCCATGAGTTGCTCGACGAGGCCGGTCGCCTTGTCAACCGAGGCATCGCTGATCTTGAGCAGCTTCATCAAGCCGTCGACCAGCTCCTGCTGCGTAGTGACGCCAGCGAGAATGTCGTCGTCGCCAACGAAGGACTTCAGGAATGTCGGCTCGTCGCGATGGCCGACGCCGCGAATGCGCTTGTGAGGGCCCTCGCGTGCCCGTGAGAGCTCGTTCGAGGGCTCCGCAGCGCGCCGGGACATCTCTGCTGCGGCTGCGGCTTCGCGGCGGGACCTCTCTAGTGCTTCCGCGGCCTTGGTCTTTGTTGCCTGGTTATATGTCCACCCTAAACTCCTCCTACCGGTCATGGCGGAATGACTTGACCGAAAAAACCAGTTTTGTGGGTGATGAGGAGAGGAACTGTGAAGTAATTTTCGAGTGGGTAGTTTTTATAGCCCGGTGCTAAGTGTGAACACATATTAGTTTGATTTGTGTGAACAGATTTGCAATTACTTATTGCGTTGTAATCAGCAATGTGACGAGAAACAAGATCAAAATTTATTGATGGCAGAAGGTTGACCACGTGGTTGCTCGCCGTTGAGGCGGCTGCGGCGCGCTCCGCTTTGCTCGCCATTGAGGCAAAGTTACAATGGCAACGGTTAATAATTCTTAATAATTGTCTTACATATTCAGGATAATTTAAAGTGCCACATGCGGCAAGGCCCAGAACACTCACGACCTACATATGCATACAATTATAATAAAATATAAGCTAAAAGGCTGAGCTGGCGGCCTTCCGACGATGGTCTTCTCGGACTCCATGATCAGAATAGCACCGTTGCGGCCGTTCACTCCAAGTGTCCCGACCCGCCTCCGCCTATGGAGCTGCTGGCGCTGGGAGGCTCTTGGGGCTGCTGGGCCTTTTCCGGAAGAAGTTGACAGCGTGCAATCGCGCGCATGACAACTCCGCAGAACCGCTGCATTTCCATGTCTCTGGTCTGGTAGCAAATTTCGTCGATCACCTGCATCCTCAAGATATCACGTTGGCGATGTTCTACTTCGTCGGGGATGTCAACTCCGCCAAGGATGCGCTCGAGCCTAGCCACCACATCATCGGGATCGAGGTTGACACAGCCGCCACGGGCAATGATGAAGCCGCACGCTGCCTTTGTCTTGACTGAATCGCAGAGGTCCTCTGCCCATTCCTTGCGGGGCATCAGGCTCTCGATGAGCACTGGTGACGGCGGCTCTTCGGGTGGGTCGTCGATCATGCCGCCGAGCAGCTCTGGATCTTTTGCACGGTGGATGGCAAACTGCTCATCACACCTCCTCTGCAATATGTCGATTGTGCTCCCAAGGACTTTGACGCCGATATCGCTACCGATGGGCCATGGTGCCTGCACCGGCCGATGAAGCTCTTGCTCCCTGACCTGCTCCGGCTCGTTCTCCTCGCCGAAGATGTAACGCAGGTAGGCGTCGACGTCGAAGCTTTGGTCATTGCCTGGCATGCTTGGAATAACTAATGGTAGATGGGTGAGGACTACATCTTCGCAGAGTGTCACGGCGGTGCGTTGCCGCCTGGGTTATATGCAGCAAGCCGTTAGCTGGTGGCGGGAAACCGGTGACGGAATAGGCATGGATTTTACAATTCACCCATGTGGAGCGCGGGAAGCATTCGCTGGAGCGCGGGAAGACTAAGTGAAGCACACACACAACCCGAATACCGTATCCGGTGCCACACGTGTTATTTATCACACAAGTGTTAACATAAGAAAACGTATGTGTAACATACTAGTCATCGCACACGAGTACTCGCAGACGCATCGTGTGCGATACTCCTAGCCACTGCAAGCAACTAGTTTGCATTTTTCAAAGTTTTTTGTACACACAGAATCGCACACGAACTAACTGTATTAACCGTCTGTGTTGTAATTTCTCAACGCAAACAGTTCATCTGAGTCGGCTGTTTGCCAAGTATCACACACATCTTGTTAAGTTGAACCGTTTCTGTTGTGTTCGCTAATCGAAAATAGTTCGTCCGAGTGAACCGTATGCCCTATATCACACACACCTTGATCTGGCTAACCGTTTATGTTGCACTCCCTAATAGCAAACGGTTCATCGGAGCGAACTGTATGCCGTATATCGCACACACATTGATATGGCTGCCCGTTTCTGTTGTTCTGCCTCATCGCAAACAGTTCGAACGGGTTCACGTGTGCCCTGCATCGCACACGCAACTAAAATCTGAACCGTGTTTGATGGCTCCGCCATCGCAAACAGTTTCCTCGAAGGGTCTCTGATCATAGTTTCTGACGTTTTTTTTACATCCCCGTTTGCGATTATTGCATCGCACACAGTTTCGTCGAAGGGTCTCTGATCATAGTGTCACGTTAGCAGCATCCTGCAGTAGTGATTATTCTCAAGATCAGAGGTGTTCCTATTATTATTATAAGAACTAGCAGAGTGGCCCGCTCGATGCGCGGGCTAGAACTTTGCGCGGGCAACATACTAAGGTTCAATTGTTTTGTTTTAAAATTTGTTATCAATCAATAGTACATATATTACAAGACATGCAATATTTATGTAGTTAATTGTTTATCAAAAATTGTGGGCAACATCTTTCATTAAATTTATCTATCGTTTAATTTGACATATCTTTTATAAAACAAAGTGCTCCATTGTTTACGACTGATCATTGTGAATTCCATATTGTTTGAGGACCCATCCCACCCTTTTCATGTCATTTTTATCGATCTCTTACTTTCTCTTTTGTCCCAACTTCTTTTGAATGGTGTAAGTAAAATAGTAACACGGTACACTATCGTTCTGAAACCGATCCAACATGGAGGGTTCTAATGGCATTTTCTAATGACGCATGCCGACAATGGCACCTCAAGTTGCATCTTGAGAGGGGCATGGCATGTCATCGCATGGCGATGGCGCCAACACCAGCTACGTATGAGAAGATTTGATGAAAGCTAGTTTGTTCATCGTACTGCTCATCTTTCCCATAGCTTATTTTGGATAATTAACCATATACCGATTTGATCGATCAACTTCCCAGGTAATGGTGTATAGCATATAGTGAACCTCATTAGTTTAATAAGGGCCCGTTGGATCTGAGATGAAATTCTTTGCTATTTCGGGAGAAATATGTAGTGTGCTTCTCTTTTTTTTTTCATCTCAGCCAGTGTACAGCACAAGGGCAACCTCTTTAATAGAAGTCAATTTATTGAATCAACAAAAGGAACTGGACATACGCTATGTGTAGGAATTTCATCTTACACTCAGATATGGTGTTTCTACATGTCATTTAGCCAGTCAGTCATTCAAACATCAAAATTCATTAGAAACACTACACATTTAGTAGTCTAGAAGTATATTGGGTGAAACTTATTCCATTGTTCGTACTATATAATCTTGATTGTGCCTGATAATAGACTGTCACAATTTTCAACTGATCAGTGGTTTGTAGCTTACAAGAAGACTTCCCAAAACTATGTGGTTGAGTGATCTCAAAAAAAAAATTAGATTAGTGCAAAATTATACAAGGCGATGAAGCATTTGAGTAGGGATGAAGAAGAGGTGGTCATGGAGTATCTTAGCAAAACACGAACATCAGCAGTGCATGAAGGCGATTTATAGATTGATAAAATAATTAGTTATGCACGCTCTCACAAAAACAATCTACTCCGTACCCTGATGAAAGTTTAAAAGGGCAGGCTAAGCTATTTAGTGGCGGCTGCTCCAGCAACTATGACAAGCTAAAGCGGTTGTGCTAGAATCATGACAAATACTAGTAATCAACAATCGGGTATCATCTCTTTTTTTTTTGCAAAAAGGGTGTCATGTTTTTTTATCACATAGATACATGCAGACAACCAAGTAACCGGACATCATATTAATAATTTAGCATAGAGAAGTATAAAAAGTGGAGAAATTTTGTCAGACTGAAGAACTTACGGATGCCCCTTGACATGGTGGCCGTCGTCATGGCCTCCGCCATGATCGCCCACCTATTGCGTGCCGCTGCTACAGCCGCAGATCAACTATCGTAATACAGCATATTCGCACCCGAAGAGGCCACCCATCGCCTTACTCCTTCCTCGTGGTGGTTGCAGCATCTAAGCCGCTGAAGGTGGGTGCTTGCCCCTGTCTTCCACCTGGTCCGGAGTAGCGATTTTAGTCTGCAAGTGGTCCTGCGCGATGTGATTCTGAAAGGTAAAATTTTCTAGGCATGGTGCATTATACTGCTAATTAGTGGTGAAAATTTAGCTCTATTCGTGGTTCAGTGGCTTGTTTAATGATTTTCCTCATTTAGATTAACATGTATATAGCAAGATACATGTTCACAATTGTTTCATACATGTAACGACATGTTCCTTTTTATTCTGCTGAGAGTCTCTATATCTCTCGTCTCTCTATATATAATTTGCTGATTCATTGATTATCAGATTCGTGATTAAGGATGGAGACAAATGAACGTGCCAGAAGAATAGCTAGCTAGGCTCAATGCATTAGCACGTCTTCTTGCTTTGTGCGTGTCATGCATGGACGTCTCCCACCGGCCGGCTCGCCGGGTCCAAAGTGTGGCCATTGCCCTCGGTGCCGTCACGCTCCAGCAACACTAACACTAGTAGAAAAATGGTCATTTATCCCGATTCATAAGGCCCATCTGTTCTGGTTGGGGAACCGGGACTAAAGGGTCGTTACTAATGCCCTAGGCCTTTAGTCCCGGTTCTTATACCAACCGGAACAGATGGGCCTCCACGTGGCCGCTCCGGCGAGCCCAGGCAGGAGGGCCTTTGATCAGCATTTCAGGGGCTGTTTTTTTTTTTTTGAAAGGAGGTGGTTTAGGGGTTTTAGGGGTTAATTTAGGTTGTTATATAGGTAACTAATAGAGAGATGTGTACTCTCTTATCTCCGTGCTACTACTACTGCTATGCCTAAACATGACTTAGATTGAAGTGAGGCAACATGTGGTGCATGTCGAAAGTAATACTTAACTTGATCAAGTTTGGATTGTACTACTTTCGACATGCACCACATGCATGTTGCCTTCACTTCAATCCAATCCATGTTCATTTCACCCACAGATATATAATAACTCTTCATGCTCGCATCATGCATCATCATAATAACAAGTCCTACTAATCATCATCATACAACTTCTACTCGTTATTAATAACAAGTCATACGATCATCATCCAGATAGTCATCGAACCAACCCTACTTAATTGTTCTTAGCACATGATCATCAGTATATGCAGGACCTAAATACCCTATTTAAGGTAAAATAGCATAAAACAATATAGACCCTGACTCTCCATTATGGAGAATGGAGATCACTAGTAGAAAAAGGGCCTATTGTCCCGGTTGGTAAGGACCTTTTGTCCCGGTTTTTGAACCGGGACTAAAGGGTCGTTACTAATGCCCTAACCCTTTAGTCCTGGTTCTTACACGAACCGGGACAGATGGGCCTCCACGTGGCCGGTGCGGCGAGCCCAGGCAGGAGGGCCTTTGGTCCCGGTTGGTGGCACTAACCGGGACCAATAGGCATCCACGCGTCAGCATTTCAATGGCTGGGGTTTTTGTTTTTTTTTGAAAGGGGGGGGGGTTGGGGGTTTTGGGGGGTTAATTTAGGTGTTTCATATATTGTGTTAGCTAGCTAATTAATAGAGAGAAGTGTCCTCTCTTATCTCCGTGCTTGGTCGACGCTACGTACTATATACGTATGGAGAGGACTAGACACGCTAGCTAGTAATCAAATGAAGGAAACAGAAGATCGTCATGAACATATGCATACAGAGAGAAGTGATATCGACCACCTCTCCTTCTCCGAGAGATTGGTCGAACAACAAGTTCTCGTATATCTATCCGACACTACCGGCTACATATATACAATAATTATCTCTTACAATATAATCTCCTAATTAAATTGTAAGAACACAGGGTCCACATAGTATTCTCCGTTTTCAGCGATCACGTGGTCAAGGAAGAATGCCGCCAATTCCTCTTGAATTGCTCGCATACGATCTGGTGCTAGGAGTTCATCCCGCATCCGAAAGATCTAATTTGAAGAAGGGGGTCAATACATATATATATGAATAAATGAAACTCAACACAAATGATGGTAATAAAATAAAATTGTGAATATTATTGCTTACGCACTTCATATTGTTCGTCAGAGTAGCCCCGCTCACAGGTCGTGTAGCGGATGGACTCGCAAACGTAGTATCCACAGTAATTATTCCCGGGTTCCTGCCACAACCACTTTACAAGAAATAGAGGTCAATCAAACTGATAAGCAAGCATGCTAAATGGTATTGATGAAACTAGCGCTTGAATCACTAGGAGATGCGCGGAACATGCTACTATAGTACTTACTTTCGGGTGTTTAAATTGCAGCTTCTTCGGCAGTCCCGGAGCTTTTTTGGTGAATTTTCTCCAAACCCTGCCAGACAAAGAAAACAATTACTTGATATCAGGAAATGAACAAAGTTGCTGATATGGTGGATAATGATCGATTTAACTTACTTCTCGAGCATTTGAGTCATGTCCGCATAGTCCTGGGGATCTTTTCGTCTCGAGTCTAAGACGGTTACTACTCCCTGCTCAAGCTTAATCTCTAGGAGAATATAGTGGAAGCTGCGCACGCATGCATAAGTCATCAATTACATTACTATAACCTGGACTAATAAGGGAAACCGAATATGCACAAGACAGTAACACTCAATTGAAGTTGTAAGGAAAGAGTATTATATCTGTGTTTTCATATATTACCAACGATCGTAGCAAGTTGGCCTCGGTATTTTCGGCATGATATTTAACGTCAGTTGCATCTATGAGATTTGTGTTAATGAACCCAATATCACCGATTTGTCTTTTCTTCAATTCGGCGATCTTCAATCTGCATAATATAGTGAGGATAATTATAAATACATGCAATGAAAGAGCTGACCTATATAGAGAGACTTAATGACAGAAGTATTACTACTTACAGACAGTAGCAAGTGATCGTTGATTTATCGAGGGCCTTTTGATTGAAAAACTAGAAGAACTCCTCAAATGGAACATTCAACAGTTCAATTCCAACGAGGTCATGCTCCGGTTTAACTCACAGCGTCAAAGTATTCCTCCCCCCAGACTCTCTGCAGGTTTTCATGTACCAATCATGTAATCTTCGCATCATCGTTGTTAGAGATCTTTCATCTTTGACGAGAGGCTTCCCCTAATGGTATTTGTGTTCGTCCACCTCCAAGATATCATAATGTACATCGTCGGGTAGGTAATCTCCAAGATTGCTATAACCGGGCACCATCCACGGATCATTAGCGATGATGTCGCTAGACACCTTGAGCGGGGGGCACGGTTGGTTCGCTTGTTCGCCGAGTTGGGCAATTTTTTTCCCAGCTCGTCGTTCTTTTAACCTTTGATCACTGACAGTACTTCCCGACCGCTCCGCTTCGGCAAATGTCTTTGCAAAAATGCGCTCATAGTTGCCTTTCGGCGGAGACTTTGGTGGTTTTGTCAGGGCAGCCAGAGTGCGCTTCGCTTTCACCGGATCTACCTTCTCCTCCGGAGGTGGATGTTTATTTGCTTTCACCCCTTCAAAGAAGTTCGTCACTTCGGCTCGCACGATCTTCGTGGTTTCCTCCTCGGTCCTCTCGTATGGTAACTTCTCTGGAGTGTTCAGAGAAGGACCGAATCTGTATTGCCTCCCGCCTCTGGCTGTACTGCTAGACGCCGGCAGAGCAGACGGAGCGGCTGCGGCTGTCTTCTTTCCTTGCTTACGAGGCGGAGGAGAAGGACTACGACGCGCTGGAGCAGCCGGAGCGGCAAAGGGTCTCTTCCGCCCTTGCTGACGAGGCGGAGAAGGAGGAGGCTGGCTGCTTTGGCGCGCCGGCACAGGCGGAGAAGGAGGCGGAGTGCCGCCACGTGCCGGAGGAGGAGGCTGAGTGCCCTGATCACTCGCCGGAGGAGGAGGCGGAGTGCCTCCACGCGCCGGAGAAGGAGGCTGAGTGCCCTGATCACACGCCGGAGGAGGAGGCGGAGGAGGAGGCGGAGTGCCCTTACTCACCGGAGGCGTCTAGTTCGGAAGGTTGATGAGCTCCTTCCGCCATAGGCATGGAGTCTTCAGAGCAGAACCCAGACGAGTCTTCCCTTCACCGGTAGGGTGGTCAAGCTGGAGGTCCTCAAATCCCTCCGTTATTTCATCCACCATCACCCTAGCATATCCTTCTGGAATCGGCCGGCAGTGGTAGGTTGCGCCGGGTTCAGGAGGTAAAACAGAGCCAACAGCCGCCTTGACTTTGAAGTTCTGCCATTGCGTCATAAGGTGGCAATGTTGAGACTCCGTGAAAGCATCCACGGGGTAGCTAGCAGGAGCCGTCAAGACATGCTCCGGCTGAAGCAGCTCGGTGGAAGCCACGCTGCTTCTCCGCTGAGATGGAGGGGTAGCTTCGGGGGTAGTTTTGGCATGTCGATTGCCGTCTCGTTCCTCTAGCGCTTGAACCCTTTCGTGCAGCTTCTGAATTTGGGTCTGCTCCACTTTTTTCGTCCTCTCCTGGCTTTTGTAACCGCCTACATCCGGAAAACCAGCCTTCCACAGAACGGAGCCTAGCGTGCCTCGTGTCCGTCCAGGGTGCTAAGGATTCCCGAGGGCCATTGTGAGCTCGTCGTTCTCTGTTTGGAACGAACGTCCCTTCCTGCGCTGCATCGATATACTATTGAAGCCTCTTGACTGGTATTCTCAAAAGTTCGTCCGTCCAAACGGACCTCCCTGATACAGGGTCCAATTTTCCACCAGCCCCGAAGAACCAAGACCGGCAACGGTCTGGCCAGTTCATTGTCTGTGGTTCGATCCCTTTATCAAGCAGATCATTCTCAGCCTTGGCCCACTTAGGCCGGGCTTTGAGGTAGCCACCTGACCCCGTGCGATGGTGAAGCTTCTTCTTCGCAACATTCTTCTTGTTTGTCGCTGACATCTTCTTACTCTTTTCCGATGTCTTGTGGGCCACAAATGCGGGCCAGTGATCTCTGATCTTCTCATACCGGCCGATGAATTCTGGTGTCTCTTCTTTGTCGACAAACGTTTTCAGATCATTCTTCCACCTCCTGAATAGGTTTGCCATCTTCTTAAGAGCATGAGACTTGATTAATTGCTCTTTAACTGGCTTCTCCGGATCCTCCTCTGGCGGTAGGGTGAAATTTGCCTTCAGCTCAGTCCAAAGATCATCTTTCTGCATATCATTGACATAAGACACCTCAGGGTCTTCCTTCTTAGGCTTATACCATTGGTGGATGCTGATCGGGATCTTGTCCCTAACAAGAACCCCGCACTGAGCAGCAAATGCATCCTTTGTCCGGATGGGTTCAATCGGTTGGCCGTCGCGCGCGATTGCTGTGATCTCAAACCTTTCATCCGAGCGCAACTTTCTCTTCGGGCCTCGTCTCTTTACCGAAGTTGTGCTCGATCCGGAGGGCTAGAAAAAAGAAGAAAGACGAGAGTTAATTAATATGTGTACATACCAAAACAATGAATGCATCAATTAGCTAGTCAGCACAGGCTTAACTAATATATTTACCTGGCCGGACTCTATTCGGTCACCGGAGCCGTCATAATCATGTCTTTCCTCCTCCACTCTTCGATCACCGTAGCCTGCTTCTTCACCCTGTTCTTCTAGACCATCATTGTCGTTAAGATACGACAAGATATCACCTCCGGCTAAGATTATGTCCCCCAACACCTCTTCTGCTTGCTCGTCTCGTCCGTGCTCCATTGTTTCTGCAAATATTACAACATGGCAATTATTACACAAACATGACAGCAGGTGGATATATTAGTGCAAACGTAGACCTAGCTTATTCCGGGTTTGGGGTGGCCTCGGCAACGCTTCAAGGGTAGGGGCGCGGCGGGAGGGGGTAGGAGACCGACATCGTTTTTTTCTAGGTTTTGGGTGTCCTCGAGAGTTTTGGTCGAGCGAGAGGGCCGGGGGGGTGCTCCCGTGGTATAAGTTATCACGGTCGAGAGGGGGTATAAATATCGACCGTCCATCACGTCGAAGTTATCTGGGAGGGAGTTATATATATCGACAATGACGACATACATACATGGGAAAATAATGTTATCGGGGAGGGGGTATATCGACAACGACATACCCGATAAAAAATAAGAAGACGAAGAAGAAATAAAAAGAGGAGAAGAAGAAAGGAATAGAGGAGAAGATCGAAGAAAAAAAGAAGAAAAAGAAGAGGCGAAGAAGAAAGGAATAGAGGAGAAGAAGAAAAAATAGATATATCTATTTTTTCTTCTTCTCCTCTATTCCTTTCTTCTTCTCTTCTTTTTCTTCTTTTTTCCTCTTCTTATTTATTTCTCCTCTTCTTCCTCTCCTCTTCTTCTCCTTTCTTCCTCTTCTTATTTTCGTTTTTCCCCTCCTTCTTTTTCTTCTTCTTCCTTTCCTAGCTAGATACATAAAACTTTTCTAAAAATGTAACTTTTGCATATATAAAACTTTTCAGAACTCTTTTACAACCACAAAAATTACTCCAACTTCATGACAGTACCCACACTCCATTTCACCAAAAACCTTCTGATCCATAGTTCAAAATTTTCAAATTTCATTCAAATTTAATTTGAACCAGATTCAAATTCCTTGCTGAAAACCTATTCAAATTCCTTTCTAGAAATCTAACTTTTGCATATATGTATTTTTAAAACATTATTACAATTGAAAAAATATATACATACATAGAAAAAACATAAAAAAATACATACATACATATATGAACATACATAAAATATATATATATATCTAAAAAATATATTTAAAACATCATTACAGTCGGCGACGGCGAGGGCGCGGGCGACGGCGACGACGGGCGCGGGCGACGGCGACGGGCGAGGGCGCGGGGCAGGGACGGCGCGCGGCGACGACGTCGGGCGAGGGCGCGGCGAAGGCGAGGGCGCGGGCGACGGCGACGACGGGCGCGGGCGACGGCGAGGGCGCGGGGCAGGGGCGGCGCGCGTCAGGGCAGGGACGGCGCGCGGCAACGGCGACGGCGGGGGCGGCGGGGGCGGCGGGCGGCGTTGGGGCAGCCTGGCGGCGTCGATGTCGTCGAGGGGTCGTCAGGGGCAACTGCGAGATGAAGATGAAAATTTTCACAAGTGTTGGTTATATACCAAGAGCTTTGGTCCCGGTTCGTGGCACCAACCGGGACCAATGAACCCTTTAGTCCCAGTTGGTGCCACCAACTGGGACTAAAGGTCTCTTTTCAGCAGCCCAAAGGGCGGGAAGCGGCGGCCTTTGGTCCCGGTTGGTGGCACCAACCGGGACTAAAGGGGGTGCATTGGTACCGGTTCGTGGCAACCGGGCCCAATATACCCCTTTAGTCCCGGTTGGTGCCACCAACCGGGACCAAAGGACATGTGCTGCCCGTGTCGCGGCCAAAGTTTAGTCCCACCTCGCTAGTTGAGAGAGCTCGAGAGTGGTTTATAAGCGCTGTTGCGCCAACCCTCTCGAGCTCCTCTCCATTGCAGGCTTACGGGCCTAATCTTTGCACTGCTATGCATGTGGGCCTGCTGGGCCTTCTGCGGGGCTGAATCCTGGCACATTGATGGGTTTCTAGTCGTATTCAGGCCATGGTGGCCCAATAGGTGGCATTTTTTATTTTTTTCCCATTTTTTGTTTTCTTTTTTGCTTTATTTATTTTATTTTATTTCTACTTAGAACAAAATAATTATTTACTTTATTTTATTTTGTTTCCAATTACTTATTTATTTTACTTTATGATAATTCTTTTTGCTATTAAAGTTTTTATCAAAAAAAGTTTTTTATGAAAATTCTTTTTGCTTTTAATGATTTTGAACAGAAAATACTTCGATAATTTTAGTTGCATCAATTTTATATGATTTTAGTTTCAATAATACTAGAGGTTTCTTATAATGTTTTGAACAGAAAATACTTTGTTAGTTTTAGTTTCATAAATTTTATTAAAGTTTATTTTATTTTGTTTCTACTTATATATTTTAATAAAGTTTATATTATTTTGTTTCTAATTACTTATTTATTTTATTTGTTATTTTTCATGCACCATTTTTCATGCATTTACTAATTATTTTGAGCTATAAGACCCTAAAATTGAAAAGCATTTCAAATGAACTCTGAAAAGGTTGAAAGTTGGCATGGTATCATCATTTCATCCACATAGCATGTGCAAGAAAGTTGAGAGGGTTACGGCAAAAACTAGATGCGCTTCGTGAATAGATAATTAAGTGACCAAATTAATAGAAGTTCACCATCACATTAAAACCAAAGTACATACATAGTTCTCATCTAACAACATATAGCTCTCCAGAGCATCTAATTAATTAAACCATACATTGAAACTATGTAAAACATTTCAATGTGAAAACAAATGGGATCATAATCGCAACCAAGGTAACAATTGATCCAACGGCATAATGATACCAAGCCTCGGTATGAATGGCATATTTTCTAATCTTTCTAATCTTCAAGCGCATTGCATCCATCTTGATCTTGTGATCATCGACGACATCCGCAACATGCAACTCCAATATCATCTTCTCCTCCTCAATTTTTTTTATTTTTTCCTTCAAGTAATTGTTTTCTTCTTCAACTAAATTTAACCTCTCGACAATAAGGTCGGTTGGAATTTCCGGTTCAACCACCTCCTAGATAAATAAAATCTATGTCACGTTGGTCGGCATATTTGCCATAAACAATAAATGAACCAAATAGTTATAAAAAGATAACATATACCACATCCGAATCATAGACAGGACGAGGGCCGATGGGGGCGGATACCGAAACCATCTCACTATGTAATAAGAAGGAATAATAAAAGTAACAAAATTAGACAAGTATCTATCTAACGTAAGAATTTTTTTTCTTTCAGAAAGAAGATAAGAACAAGAGGCTCACCACGGTGCTGCTGGCGACGAGATCGGCGCGGGCGATCGACGGCGGTGAAGACGGGGACGGGATGTGACGGACCGCTAAACCTAGACAAATCTCGGGGAAAATGGAGCTCGGAGGTCGAGTTTCGAGAGGAGAAAGATTAACTAGTGTGGCTCAGACATTTCATCGAACACCTCATGTGCATAGGAGGTGAGCTACAGCACCCAAATGCCCTCCCCTCGCCGGCCAGAAAAAACAGAGCATTATGGAGTGCTCTGCTGTGGCGATGGGGTATATATAGGCAACTCATTTGTCCCGGTTCGTGGTAGAAACTGGGACTAAAGCTCAGTCTTCTGTCCCGGTTTGAGCCACGAACCGGGACCAATGGTTGTGGGCCAGGAGCGAGGACCATTGGTCTCTGTTCGTGCCTAGAACCGGGACAAATGGGTCCATACGAACCGGGACCAATGCCCACGAGGCCCCGGCCGGCCCCCTAGGCTCACGAACCGGGACGAATGCCCCCATGGGTCCCGGTTTGTGACTGAACCAGGACTAATGGGCTTGCCATGCCCGAACGAAAGCCCTGTTTTCTACTAGTGGATCATCCTGTCTCCAATTCTTGCGCGTCGCTTCCTTTTGCTTCCAAGAACCTCCTTACGACTGTCCATACATTTTTTCCATTCTCTGATTAGCATGTCTCCACTTCTTTTAGAAATCCAGTATGGACAGTTGAGATTCGTAGGATGACCTGGATATATGTTCAAAACACGAAGGTTGCCATTCTGATACATCAAATGAGGCACACAATCCTCTGGGATTCTCTGTTGAAAAACATAGTAATAACTTCATAGTTAGCAATGATATACTAGTTTTAGAAGTATGCAAAAGATGCACGGATGTCGTAATACTAAAAAATCTTACCAGGGTATCTCTGTTGGGGATCGTAGCAGAAATTAAAATTTTCTACGCATCACCAAGATCAATCTATGGAGTTTACTAGAAACGAGAGGGGAGGAGTGCATCTACATACCCTTGTAGATCGCGAGCGGAAGCGTTCAAGAGAACGGGCTTGATGGAGTCGTACTCGTCATGATCCAAATCACCGATGATCCAAGCACCGAACGGACGGCACCTCCGCGTTCAACACACGTACGGAGCAGTGACGTCTCCCACGCCTTGATCCAGCAAGGAGGAGGGAGAGGTTGAGGAAGAAGGCTCCAACAGCAGCACGACGGCGTGGTGGTGGTGGAGTGACAGTTCTCCGGCAGGGCTTCGCCAAGCACACGCGGAGGAGGAGAGGTGTTGGGGAGGGGAGGGGTTGCGCCTTGGATGTGGTGCCGCAGACCTCCCCTCACCCCTCTATTTATAGGGAGAAGGGGGAAGGGGGCCGGCCCCTCTAGATGAGATCTAGAGGGGGGGCGGCGGCCAAGGGGGGAGGGAGCTTGCCCCCCAAGCAAGGGGGGCGCCCCCCCTTTAGGGTTCCCCCCAAACCCTAGGCGCATGGGCCCTAGGGGGGTTGGCGCCCAGCCCACTAAGGGCTGGTTCCCTTCCACCTACAACCCATAAGGCCCTCCGGGGAAGGTGGACCCTCCCGGTGGACCCCCGGAACCCCTCCGGTGGTACCGGTACAATGCCGGTATACCCCCGAATATTTCCTGTGACCGTATGGTGACTTCCCATATATAAATCTTTACCTCCGGACCATTCTGGAACTCCTCGTGACGTTCGGGATCTCATCCGTGACTCCGAACAACATTCGGTAACCACATACAAACCTTCCTTATAACCCTAGCGTCATCGAACCTTAAGTGTGTAGACCCTACGGGTTCGGGAATCATGCAGACATGACCGAGACACCTCTCTAGCCAATAACCAACAGCGGGATCCGGATACCCATGTTGGCTCCCACATGTTCCACGATGATCTCATCGGATGAACCACGATGTCAAGGATTCATGCAATCCCGTATACAATTCCCTTTTTCAGTCGGCACTTTACTTGCCCGAGATTCGATCGTCGGTATCCCAATACCTCGTTCAATCTCGTTAACGGCAAGTCACTTTACTCGTTCCATAATGCATGATCCCGTGACTAACTACTTAGTCACATTGAGCTCATTATGATGATGCAATACCGAGTGGGCCCAGAGATACCTCTCCGTCATACGGAGTGACAAATCCCAGTCTCGATCCGAGCCAACCCAACAGACACTTTCGGAGATACATGTAGTGCACCTTTATAGCCACCCAGTTACGTTGTGACGTTTGGTACACCCAAAGCATTCCTACGGTATCCGGGAGTTGCACGATCTCATGGTCTAAGGAAATGATACTTGACATTAGAAAAGCTTTAGCAAATGAACTACACGATCTAGTGCTATGCTTAGGATTGGGTCTTGTCCATCACATCATTCTCCTAATGATGTGATCCCGTTATCAATGACATCGGATGTCCATGGTCAGCAAATCGTAACCATCTATTGATCAACGAGCTAGTCAACTAGAGGCTCACTAGGGACATGTTATGGTCTATGTATTCACACATGTATTACGATTTCTGGATAACACAATTAAAGCATGAACAATAGACAATTATCATGAACAAGGAAATATAATAATAACCATTTTATTATTGCCTCTAGGGCATATTTCCAACAATCTCCATGGTACTTACCGTAGTTCAACACGTGCACTAGTGGCACGTATTGACCATAATGTTGAGGAGTTTGATTCTAGATATTGTAATTCTCAAGATCAGTACAAAATCCGACCAGATGATTTTTCTCCTGATAAGTTAACTCGGAGCCATCGGTGTAGTGGGTTTTGTCTACCATGTTCCGCTCATTGTTTGAACAATCAAAATAAGCTGTCAATGGAAATAAGCTGTCAACTATTTTGAAATAAACAATATAAATTAGTTAATAATTAACTACGTTTGATAAACTCACATAGCGGTAGAACTGGAGGCGTATCAACAACGACCCGAATGTCCATATTGTCTTGGTCGATGTCACGATCACCAAGATCCATGGTGACAAGCATACCCTCATCAAAACCATAGATCTTGCAAAATGCTTCCCAATTTTTGCAACCAAAATGGGTTACGCTTTCAGCATTATACAGATTTACTTCAAAATCCACATCATGATGGGTCCTTAGGTGAATTTTCTTCGTTTCAAAATTTTCATGGTCTTCAAAATCCATCCTCTCCAAGACATAGCGTCTCGCATGGCATGGGATAAGCTATACTCGAATTGTAAAAGGTCAAAATTACACGTTGAAATAGTTGAAGTCATGCTTAATTACGAAAAAAACACTTGTCGTCGTTGCGTACCGTTTCAACATCGAAGGTCTCCTCGGGCTTAATGCTGAAGCGCTGATCATCATCTAGGTGAGGCCTGTCGCACAAACCTCGATCGTCGTGGCACCAGCCGCACTCCCCGGGGAGACTTTCGTCGTCCGACTGTGACATTTCCTACGTTCATAATTCAAAGATTAAACTTGTACAATTAAATATATGTGCTACAAAAACTAAATTAGATCATTATTATTCATCACGGGTTGACTATCGGTTTGTCGAGTCTTTTCTTGAAAACTCTCAGCTCACGTGGTGTATACATTCGACCGTTGGTGATGGTCGCTCCTCCATTTGTCCCCGAGTGCATTACACCAAAATGTCTAGCACACGGGAACGAAGGAGAAGCGACCCCCACGACAACAGTCGGGATTCTTCGTCCTCTCATATATATATGGTGGAACTCTCCCTCACTGATTAATCTCTGCCATTTGTGACCGTCGGTGATGGTAGCTCCTCCTTTCGTTCCCGAGTGCATTACACCAAATTGTCTAGCACATGGAAACGAAGGAGAAGCTACCCCACGACAACAGTCGGGATTCTTCGTCCTCTCATATATGGTGGAGACTCGACAGACTTAAAGTCAACCCGAAATATCGTTTAATTATATTTCTAAAAAAGGATTTGGCTGGTCTCACCTCGAGGTCGGAGGGGGTCGGTGACGGGGACGACGGCGGGGATGATGGAGGGGGATCCTAGATTTCTGCGACAACAAAAACCCTATAAGCTATCAACTAATCATATGCATACGCCTTGCATAGTGCTCTCCAATTTTAGCATTCAAAGTAGGACTAGTTTTCCAATTTGAGCATTCAATAAGCAAAACCAAATCGTAAAATAAAGTAGTATTCAAATTAGCATGCATTCAATTATAAGCAAAACTACATCATCTCTTCCGTCCATACATCATCGAATATTATCACTAATACACCTCGAATACTATCATACATATATATAGCATCGCTAGTACAGCTAGAACCGTAGCGCCCGACAGGTATCGGCGGGGGCGGTGGACACCCAAAGGGAAGGAACCATCACAGGATCATAGCTCCAGTGAGATCCCTGAAGAACCTGCCAGGTATTGTCGAACCTGCCCTCCAACGCAACCATGTAGTGACAGACGTGCTCGTCCTCCTCGCTGACACGGTGACGTACCACCTCCGCGATGTCCGGAAGCCTAGGCACCGTCACTGGCCCATGTGACCGCCACCAAACAAGGATCGGGTCAACGACGGGCTGGCTCCTCACCAACCTACGCCCCTCGGAAGGTAGCACCTCCCAATACCAGCGATGTTATTAAATCAACTAGTTCAACTACTAATTAAGCACTTACTATAAATAAAAATAAAGTAGTACTTACTAAAAATAAACTACTTCTATATATAGTAAAATAAAGTAGTTTTATTAAATCAACTAGTTCAACTACTAAGCACTTACTATAAATAAAATAAAGTAGTACTTACTAAAAATAAACTACTTCTATAGTAAAATAAAGTAGTTTTATTAAATCAACTAGTTCAACTACTAAGCACTTACTATAAATAAAATAAAGTAGTACTTACTAAAAATAAACTTGTTTAACTAGTTCTATTATTTATCGACCCCCCCCCCCTCATGTCGAAGTTATCGGGGAGGGGGTATATCGACAACGACATACCCGATAAAAAAAGAAGAGGAAGAAGAAGAAGAAAAAAAGAGGAGAAGAAGAAAAAAAAGAGAAGAAGAAGGAATAGTGGAGAAGAAGAAAAAATAGATTTTAATCTATTTTTTTCTTCTCCTCCATTCCGTCTCCTTCTCCTCTTTTTTTCTTCTTCTTTGTCCTCTTCTTATTTTTCTTCTTCTTCCTTCTTCCTCTTTTCTTCTTTCCTTAATTTCTTTCCTCGACGACCCTAACCCTAAACAGTACAACTAACTACAACGACTTCGCTTGCATACATATGAACAAATATGATCGATCATCTATGAACAATATAAAAACATCATATGATATATGAACAAAAAAATCACATCTATGAACAAAAAAATCATCTAATCATATATTTTTTACGGCGGCCACGGCGGCGGCGGCGGCCACGGCGGGGGCAGGGCATGGGCGCGGGGGCCGGGGCTAACTGGGGGCGGCGTCGGAGCAGGGGCGGCGCATACCGGGGCGGTGACGACGCGGGGCGGCGCGGCGACGGCGTCAGGGCAGGGGCGGCGCGCGGCGACGGCGTTGGGGCAGGGGGCGGCGGCGCGGCGACGGCGTCGGGGTAGGGGCGCGCGCGGCGACGGCGTCGGGGCAGGGGAGCTTGCAGCGACGGCGTCGGGGCAGTGGAAAGAAGAACTGAACCAAAAATTTCACAAGTGTGGCTTATATAGACAGCTCTTTGGTCCCGGTTCGTGGCAGCAACCGGGACCAAAGCACCCCTTTAGTCCCGGTTGGAGCCACCAACCAGAACCAAAGGTCGCTTTTCAGCAGCGCAAAGGGCGGGAAGCAGAGGCCTTTGGTCCCGGTTGGTGGCACAAACCGGGACTAAAGGGTGCGCATTGGTATCGGTTGTTGGCATGAACCGGTACCAATGTACGCCTTTAGTACCGGTTGGTGGCACCAAACGGGACTAAAGGCCTTGTGCTGCCCACATCGCGGCACGAAAGTTTAGTCCCACCTCGCTAGCTGAGGGAGCTCGAGAGTGGTTTATAAGCCCCACTCCCGCTGCCCTCTCGAGCTCCTCTCAAATGCAGGCTTTCAGGCCAAAACACACTGTATCTGCCTGTGGGCCTATTGGGCCTTCTACGGGCCTGAATCCAGCCCATTGATGGGTTTCTAGTCGTATTGAGGCCGTCGTGGCCCAGTAGGTGGCGTTTTTTTGTTTTTTCCTAGTTTATTTCTTTTCTTTTTGCTTTATTTGTTTTATTTTGTTTCTACTTACAACAAAAAACTTATTTATTTTATTTTATTTTGTTTCTAATTATTATTTATTTTATTTTATGATAATTCTTTTTGCTATTAAAGTTTCTAACAAAAAAAGTTCTTTATGAAAATTCTTTTTGCTTTTAATGATTTTGAACAGAAAAAACTTTGATAATTTTAGTTGCATCAATTTTATATAATTTTAGTTTCCGTAATACTAGAGGTTGCTTATAATGTTTTGACCAGAAAAAATGTTGATAATTTTAGTTTCATAAATTTTATTTATGTTATTGAAGTTTATTTTATTTTGTTTCTACTTATATATTTTATTAAAGTTTTTTTCTGTTTCTAATTACTTATTTTTTTATGATATTTGTTATTTTCCATGCATTTACTAATTATTTTGAGCTATAAGACCCTGAAATTGAAAAGCAGTACAAATGAACTCTGAAAAGGTTGAAAGTTGGCATGGTATCATCATCTCACCCACATATAATGTGCAAGAAAGTAGAGAGGGTCACGGCAAAAACTGGATGCACTTCGTGTACAAAACGGACAATCTGTTTCGAAGTATCAGGATTTCATACGGAAACTCGTCTATTACAACAGGCACTTCAAATGAACTACGAAAAGGTTGAAAGTTGGCATGGTATCATCATAATAGTTGTGGAGAGAAAGTCTTCACTTTTTTCGCTTGTGTGCTTTGCTTATTGCGCCGTAACCATGGATAATCTTCATCGTTTATCAGGATGCTTGGGTCAGCCTTGACTTTGAAGGGAGGAATTCATGAAACTTTTCATAATCTTCAGACATGTCTGTCTTGACCTCCACTCCCACAATGTCCCTTTTTCCTGAAAGAACTATGTGGCGCTTTGGCTCATCGTATGATGTATTTGCTTCCTTATTATCGGTTTGGTAGACATGTCCTGCACATAGATAACCTGTGCCACATCATTGGCTCGGACGAATGGTTCGTCAGTGTACCCAAGATTGTTCAGATCCACTGTTGCCATTCCGTACTGTGGGTCTACCTGTACCCCGCCTCCTGACAGATTGACCCATTTGCACTTAAACAAAGGGACCTTAAAATCATGTCCGTAGTCAAGTTCCCATATGTCCATTATGTAACCATAATATGTGTCCTTTCCCCTCTCGGTTGCTGCATCAAAGCGGACACCGCTGTTTTGGTTGGTGCTCTTTTGATCTTGAGCGATCGTGTAAAATGTATTCCATTTATCTCGTATCCTTTGTAAGTCAATACAGTCGAAGATGGTCCCCTGGAGAACGAGTACAGCTCATCACAAACAGTGGTGTCACCTCTGAGACGTGTTTCCAACCAACTGCTGAAAGTCCTGATGTGTTCACATGTAATCCAGTCGTCACACTGCTCCGGGTGTTTGGAGTGCAGACTGTTCTTGTGTTCATCGACATACGGGGTCACCAAGGTAGAGTTCTGTAGAACTGTGTAGTGTGCTTGAGACCAAGAATGCCCGTCCCTGCATATTATTGAGTCCGCTCCTAGCGTGCCTTTTCCAGTCAGTCTCCCATCATACCGCGATTTAGGGAGACCTATCTTCTTAAGGCCAGGAATGAAGTCAACACTACTAGAATTAGCTTATTTGCCGTCTGCCAGTTCTTTGCCGTCTGTTGGTTGACGACAAAGAAGGTCTTTGTCGTCCGCTAGCGGACGGCAAAGAATCTTTGCCGTCAGCTGGCAGACGGCAAAGAGAGAGGTGGCCCCCGCTAACGAGCTCATCATAAAAAACTTGACGGGCCCCCTTCTTTGCTGTCTGCTGGGAAAAAAGCGGACGGCAAAGGTGGGGCGGACGGCAAAGAGCTAACCTAACTAACGGCCGAGCCCCACCCCGCCCCTCCATCTCTCTGTTTCTGTCTCCTCCCTGACAACCACCGCCACCCGCTGCCGCCACCAGCACCCGCCGCCGCCCCCTTGCCCCGCCACCCGCCCACTCGCCGCCCCCTTGCCCCGCCACCCGCCCACCCATCGCCCTCGCTCCGTCGCCCCGACCACCCGCCGCCCCCCTTGCCCCACCACCCGCCGCCGCCCCCTTGCCCCGTTGCCCCGCCGCCCCGTCGCGCCGCCGCCCCGCCGCCCGAATAGCCCACAGCCGCAGCGCCCCGCCGCCCCACCGCCCGAACAGCCCACCGCCGCGGCGCCCCGCCGCCCCCAGCACCTGCTCAGCGCCCCAGTGCCACCGTCGCCCCCGGCGCCACCGCCCAAATCCCTACGGCCCCCGTCGCCACCGCCACCCTGCCGCTGCGAAGCCCCGGCCAACGCCATCTCCGGTGAGTTTTTTTTTCTGTTTTTTTCTTTTTTGCTGTTTACTTGTTAGATTAGACTAGATATGTGTTAGTGTTAGATTTAGTGCTAGATTATATTAGATTAGACTAGTGCATGGGTTTTAGTTAATTAGTTATATAATTATAAGAAGTAGAAAAAAGATGAAAAAAGAAGAAGAAGAAGAAAAGAAGAATATGTAGAAGGGGGAATAAGAAGAAGAAGAAGAAGAAGAAGAGGAGGAGGAGGAGGAGGAGGAGGAGGAGAAGAAGAAGAAGAAGAAGAAGAAGAAGAAGAAGAAGAAGAAGAAGAAGAAGAAGAATAAGAAGAAGAAGAAGAAGAAGAAGAAGAAGAAGAAGAAAAAGAGGAGAAGATGAGAAGAAGAGGAAAAGGAAAATAAGGAAGAAATAAAAGAAGAAGAAGAGAAGGAAAAAAGAAAAAGAAGAAAGAAAGAAGAAGAAGAAGAAGAAGAAGAAGAAGAAGAAGAAGAAGAAGAAGAAGAAGAAGAAGAAGAAGAAGAAGAAGAAGAAGAAGAAGAAGAAGAAGAAGAAGAAGAAGAAGAAGAGAAGGAAAGAAGAAGAAGGAAAGAAGGAAACACCCCGACCCCGTGACCCCCTGACCCCGACACCTCGACCCCGACACCACACCCCGACCCCCTGACCCTGACACCCTGACCCCGACACCACACCCCGACACCCCGACCCCCTGACCCCGACACCCCGACACCCCATCCCAACACCCCGACCCCGACACGACACCCCGACCCCGAAACGGCACCCCGACCACGACACGGCACCCCGACACCGACACGACACCCCGACCCCCGACACCTCCCAAAAAGGTGCTCTTTGGCCTTCCAGAGGCCGACGGGGTCATATATTTGTGAATTATGAGTTTGGTCATATATTTTTCGATTTTGTTATGAGAAACATCATATATAATTGTGTTGATCGGGTAGATTTAAACATCATATATATTTTTGATTTTGTTATGAAAAACATCATATATTATTATTCATGTCGGTATTTTTTTATGTTGTACTAATTTTGTTTACTCTTTGTCATGGCAGGTGTTGAAAGATGGTGGGCGCTGGTCGGGAGCGCTCCGAGGCCCCTTCTTCGTCGGCGCGTGGTGGGAGGTCTTCCATTCCACACTCACCTCTCCGCGAGCGTTGCTGGACAGTATGGCGACACCGCCGGGCCCTTCTTCGTCGATAGCGGTGCCCGGCAGGGGACGAGGTAAGGGAGGGAAGAAGAGAGGAGCACGTGGTCGCGGACAGCAAAGAAGCCACGTGGCAACCACCTGTGCTTCCTGGCAGCTGACCCATTTGGTCAGTTTGCCTACAGTGGCAGACGGCAAAAGCTTGATGCTCTTTGCCGTCAGCGGCGGACGGCAAAGGCTACTGTTAGACGCCTAACGGACTAACAGCAAATTGATTGCCGTCGGCTTTCTTTGCCGTCCGCCGCTGATGGCAAAGGCCCCTTTGCCGTCCGCTTCAGAAAGCAGACGGCAAAGAAGCTCTTTATCGTAGCCTACTTTGCCGGAGCCTTTTGCCGCCCGCGGCAGACGGCAAAGGCCTTTTCCGTCCGCCATCCTTGCCTTTGCCGTCTGCCGTGGAAGACGGCAAAGTAGCTGATTCCTGTAGTGCAACACAAAACCCAATGACATCCTCTGTTTCATGGCCCATGGAGATGCTTCCTTCTGGCCTAGCACGGTTATGGACATATTTCTTTAGGACTCCCATGAACCTCTCAAAGGGGAACATATTGTGTAGAAATACGGGGCCTGGAATGACAATCTCGTCGACTATATGAACTAGGACGTGCGTCATGATATTGAAGAAGGATGGTGGGAACACCAACTCGAAACTGACAAGACATTGCGCCATATCACTCCTTAGCCTTGGTATGATTTCTGGATCGATCACCTTCTGAGAGATTGCATTGAGGAATGCACACAGCTTCACAATGGCTAATCGAACGTTTTCCGGTAGAAGCCCCCTCAATGCAACCGGAAGCAGTTGCGTCATAATCACGTGGCAGTCATGAGACTTTAGGTTCTGGAACTTTTTCTCTGGAATATTTATTATTCCCTTTATATTCGACGAGAAGCCAGTCGGGACCTTCATACTGAGCAGGCATTCAAAAAAGATTTCCTTCTCTTCTTTGGTAAGAGCGTAGCTGGCAGGACCTTCGTACGGCTTTGGAGGCATGCCATCTTTTTCCTGCAAACGTTGCAGGTCCTCCCGTGCCTCAGGTGTATCTTTTGTCTTCCCATACACGCCCAAGAAGCCTAACAGGTTCACGCAAAGGTTCTTCGTCACGTGCATCACGTCGATTGAAGAGCGTACCTCTAGCTCTTTCCAGTAGGGTAGGTCCCAAAATATAGATTTCTTCTTCCACATGGGTGCGCGTCCCTCAGCGTCATTCGGAACAGCTAGTCCGCCGGGACCCTTTCCAAATATTACGTGTAAATTAGAGACCATAGCAAGTACGTGATCACCGGTACGCATGGCGGGCTTCTTCCGGTGATCTGCCTCGCCTTTGAAATGCTTGCCTTTCTTTCGACATTGATGGTTGGTCGGGAGAAATCGACGATGGCCCAGGTACACATTCTTCCTGCATCTGTCCAAGTATATACTTTCGGTGTCAGCTAAACAGTGCATGCATGCGTGGTATCCCTTGTTTGTCTGTCCTGAAAGGTTACTGAGAGCGGGCCAATCATTGATGGTCACGAACAGCAACGCCTTTAGGTCAAATTCTTCCCCCATGTGCTCATCCCATGCACGTACACATGTTCCATTCCACAGCTGTAAGAGTTCTTCAACTAATGGCCTTAGGTACACATCAATGTCGTTGCCAGGTTGCTTAGGGCCTTGGATGAAAATTGGCATCATAATGAACTTCCGCTTCATGCACATCCAAGGAGGAATGTTATACATACATAGAGTCATGGGCCAGGTGCTGTGATTGCTTCTCTACTCCCCGAAAGGATTAATGCCATCCACGCTTAAAGCAAACCATACGTTCCTTGGGTCACTTGCAAACTCAGCCCAGAACTTTCTCTCGATTTTTCTCCCCTGCGACCCGTCAGCAGGTGCTCTCAACTTCCCGTCTTTCTTACGGTCCTCACTGTGCCATCGCATCAACTTGGCATGCTCTTTGTTTCTGAACAGTCGTTTCAACCGTGGTATTATAGGAGCATACCACATCACCTTCCCAGGAACCCTCTTCCTGCGGGGCTCGCCCTCAACATCACCAGGGGCATCTCGTCTGATCTTATACCGCAATGCACCACATACCGGGCATGCGCGCGTTCAAATCCTTGTACGCACCGCGGTAGAGGATGCAGTCATTAGGGCATGCATGTATCTTCTCCACCTCCAATCCTAGAGGGCATACGACCTTCTTTGCTGCGAACGTACTGTCGGGCAATTCGTTATCCTTTGGAAGCTTCTTCTTCAATATTTTCAGTAGCTTCTCAAATCCTTTGTCAGGCACAGCATTCTCTGCCTTCCACTGCAGCAATTTCAGTACGGTACCGAGCTTTGTGTTGCCATCTTAGCAATTGGGGTACAACCCTTTTTTGTGATCCTCTAACATGCGATCGAACTTCAGCTTCTCCATTTGACTTTCGCACTTTTCCCTTGCATCAACAATGACCCGGCGAAGATCATCATGGGGCACATTGTCTGGTTCCTATGGATCTTCAGCGTCCTCTTGATCTTCAGCTTCCCCCGTTGCAGCATCACCGTATTCAGGGGGCACATAGTTGTCATCGTCCTCTTCTTCTTCGTTGTCTTCCATCATAACCCCTATTTCTCCATGCTTCATCCAAACATTATAGTGTGGCATGAAACCCTTATAAAGCAGGTGGGTGTGAAGGATATTCTTATCAGAGTAAGACCTCGTATTCCCACAATTAGGGCATGGACAACACATAAAACCATTATGCTTGTTTGCCTCAGCCACTTCGAGAAAATTATGCACGCCCTTAATGTAGTCAAAGGTGTGTCTGTCACCGTACATCCATTGCCGGTTCATCTGTGTGCATTATATATAATTATGTGTGTCAAAAGTAAGAAAATTAGACAAGTATCTATCTAAAGTAAGATTTTTTTTCAGAAAGAAGATAAGAACAAGAGGCTCACCACGGTGGTGCCGGCGACAAGATCGGCGCGGGCGATCGACGGCGGTGAAGACGAGGACGGGGCGTGACGGACCGCTAAACCTAGACAAATCTCGGAAAAATGGAGCTCGGAGGTCGAGCTTCGAGAGGAGAAAGCCTAACTAGTGTGGCTCGGGCATTTCATCGAACACATCACATGCATAAGAGGTGAGCTAGAGCACCCAAATGCCCTTCCTCGCCAGCCAGCAAAAAACAGAGCACTGTGGAGTGGTTTGCTCGCCGGCGATGTGGTATATATAGGCAACTCATTTATCCCGGTTCGTGGCTGGAACCGGGACTAAAGGCCATCCTTCTATCCCGGTTCCTGCCATGAACCGGCACCAATGGTTGTGGGCTAGGAGCGAGGCTCATTGGTCCCGGTTCGTGCCAAGAGCCGGGACAAATGGGCCCAGACGAATCGGGACCAATGCCCACGAGGCCTCGGCCGGCCCCCTGGGTTCACGAACCGGGACCAATGGAGCATTTGTCCCGGTTCGTGGCAGAACTGGGACTAATGGGCTGCCAGGCCTGAATGAAAGCCCCTTTTTCTACTAGTGTAAGATGCCATAGTATTTTTAGCAAGGTCTCCAGGCGGCATGGGCGGCGGCTCCTAGGGCTTCATGTACGCGTGAGGTTCTGCATTGTGGCAGCACGGGGTCCATATGGGTCTCAAGATGTGAAAGCTTGACCTTCAACTCAGTGATGGACAGCCAGCCGCGTCGTACTGCATCCGCATGGCCGTGCCGAGTTTCTGTGAGACGTTAGCCCCAGCCAGGCATCAGTGCTCGTTGTCGTTGGGGCACTAGACGTGCCTTCCGCTGCACCTCGACCTTCACGTGCTCGTGACCTCCTCGATAGAAAAGCTGATTAATGGATCAATCTTTCCAGCAACGATGATCGTATATCTCCCTACTTCCAAGCCCGTGCAAGAGAGAGATTAGGTGATATATAATAGATGATTTCCATAGGAATTACCATAATTGTTAGAGGAATTGCTAGGAAAAGGTCTAGGATTAAAATTACCTCTATAAGCATTGTTATTGAAATTATTGCGACAGATAAAATTCATATCTCCGGCATCACTATTTTGCTCAAACAAAGTAGACAAAGGCATATCATTGAAACCAATAGGAGCACTTTTACTAGCAACCAATCTCATAAGAGCATCAACTTTTTCACTCAAAGAAGAAATTTCTTCAACCGAATTAATTTACTAGTAGGAGCTCTTTCGGTATGCCATTGTGAATAATTTGCCATGATATTATCAAGCAATTTGGTGGCTTCACCCAAAGTAATTTCCATAAAAGTCCCACCCGCTGCGGAATCTAAAAGACTACGAGAAACAAAATTCAACCCCGCATAAAAAATTTGTATGATCATCCAAAGATTTAACCCATGAGTTGGGCAATTCCATAGCATCATTTTCATCCTTTTCCAAGTTTGTGCAACATGCTCATGTTCAAGTTGCTTGAAATTCATGATCTGGGTCCTAAGGAAAATAATTTTTGCGGGCGGAAAATACTTAGTGATGAAAGCATCTTTGCACTTGTTCCAAGAATCGATACTATTGCGAGGCAAAGAGGAAAACCAATTTTTTGCGGAATCACGCAAGGAAAACAGAAATAATTTCATCTTCACAACATCATTGTCCACATCTTTTTTTCTTTTGCATATCGCATAATTCCACGAATGTGTTAAGATGGGACACGGCATCCTCATTAGGAGTACCGGAGAATTGATCTTTCATAACAAGATTCAACAAAGCAGTATTAATATCATAGGAATCCGCACTAGTGGCGGGAGGAGCAAGAGGAGTGCCAATAAAATCATTGTTTTTGGTATTTGACAAATCACACAACTTGATGTTCTCTTGAGTCATGGTGACTACGCAACAAAATTGCACTCAAAAACAAATCTGGCAAGAAAACGGCGAAGGAAAAAAGGGCAAATAAAATGGAGAACTTTTGTGAAGTGGGGGAGAGGAAAACGAGAGGCAAATGGCAAATAATGTAAATTGCGAGGAGATGAGATTTGTGATTAGGAACCTGATAGATGTTGAAGATCCTCCCCGGCAACGGTGCCAGAAATTCCTTTTGATGCAGCTTGAAACTACGTCGGTATTTCCCCAAAGAGGAAGGGATGATGCAGCACAGCGACGGTAGGTATTTCCCTCAGTGATGAGACCAAGGTTATCGAACCAGTAGGAGAACCAAGCAACTCTACGTAAACGGCACCGGACTGTAAAAGGGGTTGTCAATCCCTTTCGGGTAGCGGCGCCCAAGATAGGCAAACGGACGTGAGAGAGTTGTAAATATTGGTAGATCGAACGGCAAATAAAATAAATTGCCGCAAGGTATTTTTGTATTTTTTTGGTTTAATAGATCTGAAAATAAAAGGCAAATAAAATAGATCGCAAAGGGAAATAATATGAGAAAGAGACCCGGGGGTCGTAGGTTTCACTAGTGGCTTCTCTCGAGCAAAATAGCAAACGGTGGGTGAAAAAATTACTATTGGGCAATTGATAGAACTTCAAATAATCATGACGATATCCAGGCAATGATCATTATATAGGCATCACGTCCAAGATTAGTAGACCGACTCCTGCCTGCATCTACTACTATTACTCCACACATCGACCGCTATCCAGCATGCATCTAGTGTATTAAGTTCATGGAGAAACAGAGTAATGCAATAAGAACGATGACATGATGTAGACAAGATCTATTTATGTAGAAATAGACCCCATCGCTTTATCCTTAGTAGCAACGATACATACGTGTCGGTTCCCTTTCTGTCACTGGGATCAAGCACCGTGAGATCGAACCCACTAAAAAGCACCTCTTTCCATTGCAAGATAAATAGATCAAGTTGGCCAAACAAAACCCAAATATCGGAGAAGAAATACAAGGCTATATGCAATCATGCATATAAGAGATGAAAGAAACTCAAATAACTTTCATGGATTAAAACATAGATCTGATCATAAACTCAAAGTTCATCTGATCCCAACAAACACACTGTCAGGACCGCGATTCCAAGTCACATCGATCTAGCCGGTAACACCTCATATCACTTTGTGGCCTCACGCACGGTATTCCCACGAGTGTCGCCTTACCATGGCCCGGGACCGTTTGCGGCTTTTGGCTCACGTATATGATAGTGTCGCTAGCATCCATATGACAGAGAACCCGGGCCGACATGACTAGTCGTGAACCCAAAGTGGCACTAACTTACGGGGACAGGCATACATGAATCAACAAAGTCGGTCAGCAGCGTGCGAATCCGGGCTGTAGCTCTAGGCTAACAGGACTCTGGGAACCCGGGCTGTAGCAGGCTAGGCAGGACTCCGGATGTCACCGCGTGACATTTCCCCGAAGGGACAGACACAGGAACAAAGTGAATCACATGCCGGCCAGTCAAGTGTTCCGGAGCAGTAGTGCTGGG
This sequence comes from Triticum aestivum, assembly GCF_018294505.1. NCBI lineage: Eukaryota > Viridiplantae > Streptophyta > Magnoliopsida > Poales > Poaceae > Triticum > Triticum aestivum. Next base: position 548,650,582 of record NC_057808.1, read on the forward strand.
CTAGCAGGACTCCGGTGAACCGGGCTGTCGCTAACTACTATGGCTCATGGAAGCACAGGACTACATTTCCCCATAAGAGAGGATACCAAGGATAAACAACTAGGTTGTCGGATCCCACACATACCAAGCATTTCAATCATACACACAATATGCTCGATATGTGCAAATACAACATGGCATCACAACAAGACTCTACGACTCAAAGTATTTATTCATTAGGCTCCGAAGAGCCAGATATTACAAACATGGGTCTCATGACCCAAAATTTAGAGCATACAAGCAACAAGCACATGCGGAAGCTTAACTTGTCTGAGTACAGACAACTACAAATGAAAAAGGCTGAGAAGCCTGACTATCTACCAAATCCTGCCGAGGGCACAAGATCGTAGCTGAGGTAACAAGCTAAACGTCGAAGTCCACACAGCACTACTAGCGAGACTGACGTCTCTCTGCAAAACATAAAATAGGCAAACGTGAGTACAAATGTACCCAGCAAGACTTACATCAGAACTATCTACATATGCATCGGTATCAACAAAAGGGGTGGTGGAGATATACTGCAGCAAGCTAGCTTTGACTCAGTGGCTACCCTGAACTACGACTGCAAGCAACTCTTTTGAGGTGGCGCACACGAGTCCACATATTCACCATATCAATACACCACTATGGATCCGCTCCCGTCTCCCTACGAGAACGCCATCCATAGCACCCACGCTTATCTTGCGCATTTTAGAGTATCCACTTTCACTTGTCTATGAACTGTACAGGCAACCCAGAAGTCCTTTACCGTGGACACGGCTATTCGAATAGATGATGTTAACCCTGCAGGGGTGTACTTCTTCACACACGCTCTCGCCACTTACCACCATGTACACGTCGTGTACCTCGGCAACCTTCAAGCGGAAGCCTGGCGAGGGAGTCGGCCATGACCTGACTAACCACACAAGTCTCCCATCCAGGTTTATCGCCTATTCGGGTTCCATCCGCAAGGAGATCCGGCCGGGGTGTCGCTCACGGCCCCAAACGATGTGTACAGGGTTCCAAGCCCACCAAACGGGCGACGCTTGGCATACCCGGCCACGGTGCCTAGTCTGTCCCAAGCCCACCTGTACCGGGTGCCACTTGGTAGACTACTAACACTACCTACAAACACCAGAAACTAGTTGCAACTCCTGGACAGAGATCAAGTTGATTAATAAGTCGAGAGGGGCACTTAAGCATTCCAATGTGTGGTAGTAACTGTTCATAGATCACAAACACAGAACTCAGTTCCTGAGGACGGCTACAATGAGACAACCCACCATGTACTCCTACATGGCCTCTCGCCGCTACCTTTACCAAACCGTGTTCACACACTTAGCTCTCAACAGTAGGACATGTTCACCACATTACAATTCATCCCTGATGAATCAGACCCGACTCAACTCTAAGCAGTAGCAGGCATGACAACAAGCATGAATGAGTAGGCACATCAGGGCTCAAACAACTCCTACTCATGCTAGTGGGTTTCATCTATTTACTGTGGCAATGACAGGTCATGCAGAGGAAAGGGGGTTCAACTACCGCAACATGTAACAGTTGAATCCTTGTTGTCCTGATGCAGTAAAAGAGAGCAGGAGTGAGAGGTTGGGATTGTGTCGGAATGAACAAGGGGGTTTTGCTTGCCTGGCACTTCTGAAGATAGCATTGAGTCTTCATTAGTGTCAACGATCACAACGTCGGAACATCGTCTACCGAGAGGGGACAAATACCGGCAACAGAGAAGAAATACAATCAATGCAATGCACAATATGATGCATTATCATGACATGGCAATATGAATGTTTTTTGGGCTAATGGAAGCTAGAACAGATTAAGATGAGTCCATTTGAACCAAAGATTCAAATACAAACCCATTTTATAGAGTCATATAAGTGCATTATCTTGTTTCATCTAAACAGCAAGGTTAGGTTGCTCTAACATGCATGAAACTAGTACAGATGGATAGATTGGATTTTTCTGATCATTTTCCATATATAAATCTTTTCATTCTGAGCTACAGATTATTTTCTATGATTTTTAGAAGTTTATAGGATTTTCTGGAATTTCCTATATAAGAATAAATCGAGAAAAAGGTTAACTGCGTGAGCATGACGTCGTGGTGACGTCAGCAGGTCAAAGGCGCAAGCCCAGGTCAAACCTGACGGCTGGGACCCACATGTCAGTGTAACAACTAACTAACAGAGTTAGTTAGTGTTACGTTAGCACTAATCTAGGTTAATTAGGGCCTGGGCCCACATGTCAGTGAGTCAACCAATTAACTAAGTTAATTTGCGCTAACTAAGCTAACACCTAAACTAAACAGGGGCATGGCCCACACGTCAGTGACCCTAGGGGGGTCAAATCCCTGGTCAACCGGGAATAATCCACCGGCGACTCGACGCCGGCGAGGCCAGACGCGGCGGCGAGGTGCGGGATTCCTCCTCCGGCGACCAAATGGCCGGCGGAGGGCATCTACGTGATGCTGGCGATCCCGCGCGTCGAGTGGTGCAGTCAGTTACGCCGGGGGCGACCTATATCGACGGCGGCGAGCTCAAAGGCGGCGGCCGGAGTTCGGGTCTCAGCGGAAACGGCGTTGCGGGGCACGGCGAGCGAAGTAAGACGCTGCGCAGCCTCCTGGGGTCACCAGGAGCTCGGTGAGGTGCACGGGCGCGACTCGGTCGAGCTCAGGCTACGGCGGCGACAAGGCTGGGCGGCGGTGAGCTTCTGGCACGGCGGGGATCGATGGCTGCGGCATGAATTCGTCAAGGGGAGCAGGGGGTTCGGTAGAGGAGTTCACGGCGGGGGCGTCGGTGATCTCAGCGTGCTCGGGGACGTCCTGGTGACGATGAATCGGTCGACGATGGCCGTCGGTGCAGAGGACGAAGATGGCGTCGACGACGGCGCTCCAGGGCGTCTGGCGTCATGTGGCTCGTCGGAGAGGATGGGGGGTGTCACTGAAGAGCTCGGGGGCGCGTCGGAGGGGCTCGAAGATGGCTGTGGCCGTGGTGGAGCTCGTCGGCGGCGACGGCTGCGTTCGGTCGCACTCGGGGAAGGGACTAGAGGGCGAGGGAGAGAGCAGAGAGTGAGGGAGAGGAGCGAAGGGGCTGCGGGGCGTCTCCAGACGCGTCGGGGGCGCCTCGGTGGCAAGCAGGACGTGGAGCTCGGGCACGCGCGCTGTCGACATGCCTCTGCCTACTGGCAGAGGTTGAAGACAGCCGCTTCAGGCCAGCGGGCTATGCCAGCTAGAGGAGCTGGGCCAGGTGGGCTGCCAGGTAAGTCAGGTGGGTCTCTCTCTCTCTCTTCTTTTATTTGTTTCTGTTTTCTAGTTTTCTGCTATAGTTTTGAGCTTAGGAAAAATACCAAGGCATTTCCTAAAATCTTGGAAAAATTCGTGGACACTTGCTGAATTATTTCAGTGGCCCAAAAATAGTTCCAACATTATTTGAGCATTTAAATTATTTATAGTATTTAAATGCCCAAAATAAAATACAATAAGATTTAATTCAAAAATCCAGAATGGCCTAGAAATATGTGCATCATTTTTGTCAGAGGTGCTGGACCAATTCAGAAATGATGAACATTTCTAAAGGGCATTTTGGGATCATTGAAAAGATTTAAGTTTGAACCTAGTTGAATTTCATTTGCTGCTTGGGTTTATCATCCCCCATTTCAAGTTTTTGAGAAATTTAAACATGATGCAACAACCAAGCTAGTCCAAGTGCATAGCAAGGCTAGGGACGTGACAACTCACCCCCACTAAACAAGAATCTCGTCCCGAGATTCAACACATGAGGTAAAAGGACAAAGGGGAACACAAACTAACACAATCTTCATGATCCAATTGCTCTTCTCGAAGATGTTGATTCATTGCATCATCTTGATCTTGACATATTTTCTTTCGAGAGCTTTATCCAACTATGACGACGGAAGAGAGGGAAACTCTACAGGATTCGATCTTCACAAAGGTTGGCAACTCACGATCAACTGATGGAGTGAGATGTAAGAACATCTCTCGAGCTGAGACACAAACACGCATCTGGAACGAGGAAAGGTAGCAAATGACGAAGGTTCAATTTGGTAGGCCACAACTCCACGCTTGAGTAGGATGGTGCATGGCTTCAAAGTAGCGAGGAGATATTTTCCATGATTCCATAACGGGACCCCTTGGGGGAGGTGACTCGTGGAAATATTCCCTTAAGTGGCAAAAAGAATTACTTTGATTCAGAGATCATTGAAACTCTTCATACCAGCCTAAGGCAATTTACAAATGATCGTTTGAAAGAATTCAAAAGAATGGCACACTCAATTTGGAAAGGAAACTATGGTTATAGAACAACTCGGCAAATGGAAGGCACATTCCAGTTGATACCAAGGATATAACCTAGTGACTGAGCATGCTTTCAAGAACTTGAGCATTTCCATATTCACCAAGGTCTTACCAACATCCGTGCCGAGGATCCTGGCAACATACCGTACTACCATGATGAATAGTGATGGACAATGCAGATGCAAAGAAAGACAACGCTTTCTCAGATTTCACCTTAGCGAGGCCAAGGAAACGAGATCTGGATGATCAACCAAGAGACATTTAGCACTCCGCTTCTAATGTTCTCCTTGACGTTCTAGGTACCACGATCATGCTCAAAAGCATCAACATGGCCATCAAGTAAAGGTCTGACTTCGAGAGCACAAAGGATCCATAAGGAACAACTTCTAGAATAAGTCACACGAAATCCTCATGGAGAAGATGGTCAAATAGCTCAATCAAGATACTACAATAATGGTGCTTCCAGCTAGGTGCGTCCACTTCACTGGAACCTATATCATAGTTCTTGGAAGAAGTTCCAACCATCATATCTGCCTGAGATTCAAATTTGGTTGGTAACAGGATAATTCAGACAACGTGTCTGGAAAAGAAAGTTTGCAACACAAACCGACGAGATGACGTTGCGAGATTCTCGGGAAATGAACTACGATAGCAAGCTCCAAAACATGAGCTGGTTCTACTACATACATGTGAACACGTTGTCCAAGACAAGCATGATCACATAGAAGTCTTGCAACAAAACACTATCGAGCTCTAGTTGGGAACCATCATCGAGGATATCGAAGCCCTTACATAAGTCTTGCTCTTAGGAAGGAACTTCTTCTCCTTGAACAATTCAACCAGTGGCTTGGTGTGCTAGGGATACACATAGAATGAAGGTTGCAAGTCTACAGACCACAGAATACTTTGCACATATGCATGACTGACTTGGGATGATTCCAAGGAAGCAAAAACAAGCTTTCTCGAGTTCACGGCGGCAACTTACAACTAATGCACATGAGCTTAGACGAAGTCACTTCTTTCATCCAAACATATACTTCATGAGCTAGCACGAAGAAAATGCTTTCAAAAAGTTTCCAACACTAGCTTATATGTTCATTATGAATCATGGAGGAGATAAAAATGTTGCCGATGGGCTCAGCAACAATTTATCCAGGCTCCCATATAGATGGAATTCCATAATTAAGTGAACACGAAGATAGCATTGGTCAGACCAAAAGATATAATGGTGTATGCTCGAGGAATCAACCACGAGTAAGACAACATTACAAACATCGTTGGTTCTGATTTGATTTGACGATAGCCCATACTCAAATCAAAGTATTGACAAGACAGTAGATCCAACAGTTGATCACAAGGATCAATCAATGAAGATATCATCTTTCTTCAACACACACACCAAAAGATATCCCTTAGTGATGAACTAAGTCAGATAAGCTTTTATCTTCCAACTCTACAAGTTGTTGTTTGGCTTAACCAACTAGCTCAGGGGTATCCAACACGGATTCTTGGAGAAGGGGTGGTTTACAAGAAACCCACTTGATCACGAACTCAACATAGCGGTCAGGTGACAACCTGGTAACACTTCCGAGAAGATATTCGAAAAATCACGAACCACCGATATGTTACTAGGCTCGAGAACAATCTCGCCTTTCAGAGCAAGACGATATGATCAAATAAGCAAGGTATTGAATAATCCTAACTCATTGATTGAATAGTGCACCGGAAGTAAGGACTAGGTAGCACGATCAACCTTAGGATGTGATTTAGTAACCAACACGCTAAGGATGAAATTATTGTCCTTTAACTACCAAGCAACGGAGTTGCTAGGAGTATTGATTTCACACATCATAGTTCACTTGTCGGCATTCCAGTTGCAACAACACGGGACCAAGAAATGAGTGATGATGGTGAGGAGTATCACTGTCACGACCGGTTTTTCAATAAAATAATTATTGAGAGACCAATCCCTTTTTACGGACCAGCGAGGAAGAATTCCTTCTCACTGGTAGACAATATCTTGGTCACAGAAGAAAAATACCAGGAGTACTAAATATAATACAAGGTTGAGCAGAGACTGCCCAACAATTTATTACATGCACGCCGCTAAAACAGGACGGCGGATAGGGTGGCAAACTACTAACTCACGATAATAACAGTGGTGAAAATATCATCGCGAAGCGAGTGATATGACTCCAGAAGACTACAACTCTTCGAGTGTCGGAGTGAGGCTCGAGAAGACTTATTGCGGGTGGCGGAAGCGTATACAATACAAGTGACCAATATCCGGGATTGCTCAGAACTGACTGGGACTCCTCTAGGCATCGGACGCGCTATCAAACTCTTCATCCAAGAGATCGCCTTCGTCAACATCTGGCCAAATCAACAAGCCAGGTGAGTACTATAAAAGTACTCGCAAGACAGTTCAGACATAAGATATAACGAATGCAACATGAAGCATATGAACAAGTTAACCAGTGCGATCAGACATAGAGATAATAAATACTGGGTGCCAAGCGAGGGTCTGAATGACGCCTCGAGCGGAAACTGCAGAATAGTAATACTGGTGCCAAACGAGTGTCTGAAAGACTCCTCGAGAGGGAAAATGCAGAATAATAATGCGGGTGCCAAACGAGTGTCTGAAAGGGGTTATTTTCCCAGATAAAAACATTTTGTCTTGAGTCCAAATGAAAAGCAAGAACTTCCGAGACCAAAGGCAGATCTTGGGTGAATCCAAACAAAACTTTTGCCATAAGGGAAAAATATTTGAGAGTGAGAGTTCTCTTGAAGGAAAATTTTAAATTACTCCCCTCAAGTCAAATAAAAATCTTTTGAAAAATCCAAATAAAAAAACTTGGGTGTCACAACACCTACCCCCTTAGGAAAAATCTCGTCCTCGAGATTTCTGCTGATCCTCAAATAGATATGGATACTCTGCTCGAAGGAAATCCTCCCTTTCCCATGTAGCTTCATCCTCAGTGTGGTTGCTCCACTGAACCCTGAAAAATCTTGTCGTTTTCTGACAGGTCCTCCGTTCAGACTCTTCTAAAATCTTTACTGGTCTTTCTCTGTAGGTGAGATCTGGTTGCATATCAATGTCCTCATGAGGTACATGTTTTTCTGGGTTGCTCACACATTTTCTTAACTGTGAGACGTGGAACACGTCATGGACGTCTGACAGCTCCTTGGGGAGGTCGAGTTGGTAGGCCACCGTGCCTCTTCGTGCCTTTACACAAAATGGTCCAATAAATCTTGGGGCTAGCTGTATACGGAATACGGAGGTATACGGAATCACCGGGTTCAAAGCTGACCTCACGGTGCTTCTGATCGTAGTAGCTCTTTTGGCGGCTCTGTGCTGTCTTGAGTCTATCCCGGATTTGTTTAACTTTCTCCTCGGCCTCTTTAAGCATATCTGGGCCGAAGATATGGCTGTCACCTGTCTCTGACCAATTCAATGGGGTATGACACCTTCGTCCGTACAATGCTTCAAAGGGTGCCATTTGCAAGCTGGCTTGGTAACTGTTGTTGTAAGCAAATTCGGCATACGGCAAACTCTCTTCCCAACTGGATCCATAGGTGAGCACACAGGCTCTTAGCATATCCTCTAGGATCTGGTTCACACGTTCCGTCTGTCCATCAGTCTGAGGGTGGTATGCTGTACTGAAAGCTAGCTGCGTGCCCAGAGCTTGTTGTAGGTGATCCCAAAATTTGGAGACGAATTGGGTGCCTCGGTCTGATATTATAGTCCTTGGGACTCCGTGCAAGCAAACTATACGAGAGAGATAAAGCTTTGCCAGTCTTTGGGTGGAGTAGGTAGTCTTCACGGGAATGAAATGAGCAACCTTGGTTAGTCGGTCCGTGATAACCCATATGGCGTCATTCCCACGTTGTGATCGGGGTAGTCCGACGATGAAATCCATTCCTATTTCATCCCACTTCCACTCCGGTATCCTGTTTGGCTGGAGTAGCCCTGCTGGCTTTTGATGCTCGGCCTTGATGCGCTGACATGAATCGCAACAAGCAATAAATGTGGCTATATCTCTTTTCATACCGTGCCACCAAAATCTTTCCTGAATGTCCTTGTACATTTTGGTTCCTCCAGGATGAATTGAGTATGGAGCGGTGTGGCTTTCCGTCAAGATCTGTTACTTGAGTTCCTCAATGTTAGGTACGCAAAGTCTGTTTCGGTACCACAATGTTCCTTCACCGTCGGTGACGAACTCGGAAGTCTTACGAAGATTCATTTTCTTCTTTATGCCTTTGATGCTGGGATGTCCCTGTTGAGCCTTCTTGATTTGTTCCACCAGGGTGGGTTGTATCTCCAGGTTCGATACGGTGCCCTCAGAGACTAACATCATGTTGAGCCTAGCGAACTCTCGCTGAAACTCAGGCCTCAAATTTTGCGGACCGTCATTGTCCGGGCTGGGGTTTCGACTAAGGGCATCGGCCACTACATTAGCTTTCCCTGGATGGTAGTGAATACCGACGTCATAGTCCTTGACCAGTTCCAACCAGCGTCGTTGGCGTAAATTCAGCTCTGGCTGTGTGAAAATATATTTGAGGCTCTTATGGTCTGTATATATTTCACAGCGATTTCCCAACAGAAAGTGCCTCCACTCCTTGAGTGCATGTATGACTGCTGCTAGCTCCAGGTCATGTGTTGGGTAATTTTCCTCATGTTTTCGCAGCTGCCTGGAGGCATATGCGACAACCTTGCCATCCTGCATTAGCACGCATCCGAGACCTTTTCGGGACGCGTCACAATACACTTCAAAGCTCTTGTGTATGTCTGGCATAGTTAAGACTGGTGCGGTTGTCAGCTTCTTCTTGAGTTCTTGGAAGCTCTGCTCGCATGCTTCCGTCCATACAAATTTCTTGTCCTTCTTGAGTAACTGTGTCATAGGTTTCGCCACAGTGGAGAATCCTTCAATAAATCTCCTGTAATATCCGGCCATTCCCAGGAAACTCCGCACATCAGTAACATTGGCGGGTGGCTTCCAGTCCAGTATGGCCTTGACTTTTTCTAGGTCTACGGCCACACCTTCTTGGTTCAGTATATGGCCCAAGAAACCAACTTGTCTTAGCCAAAATTCGCACTTGCTAAATTTGGCGTACAACTGATGTTTCCTCAATTCTCCCAAAACAATTCTGAGGTGCTCAGCATGCTCTTCTGGTGTCCTTGAGTAAACCAGAATGTCATCAATGAATACCACCACAAATTTGTCCATGAATTTCATGAATACTTTGTTCATGAGGTGGACGAAATATGCAGGGGCGTTCGTTAGTCCAAAAGGCATCACTGTGAACTCGTATAACCCATATCTGGAAGTGAAAGCTGTCTTGGGAATATCTTCTGTCTGTACCTTCAGTTGATGGTATCCCGATCTCAAATCAATCTTTGAAAATACCTTGGCTTGTGCGAGCTGGTCAAACAAATCATTGATCCGTGGCATCGGATATTTGTTTTTGATGGTGACCATATTGAGGGCTCGATAGTCTATACACAGCCTCAGTGTCCCATCCTTCTTCTTGGCGAATAACACAGGCGAACCCCAAGGTGAGGAGCTGGCTCGAATAAATCCTTTGTCCAACAATTCCTTTATCTACTTCTTCAACTCCACCAATTCTGAGGGTGCCATTTTATACGGCTTCTTATAGATGGGAGCGGTGCCAGGTGCTAGTTCAATGCTGAATTCTATCTCTCGGTCAGGTGGCATGCCTGGCAGTTCTTCTGGGAATACATCAGAAAACTCGCATACCACTGGAACTTTCCTCAGTTCTGCAATGTCCATTTTGTTCAGTGTTGGTTTCTGCGATCGCGGCCTTTCTTGAGCGGAAACTCTTATAGTCTTGCCGTGGTTGTGAGTGAGAATCACTGTCCGATTGAAGCAGTCGATGAATCCTTTGTTGGTGGTTAACCAGTCCATCCCTAAAATGACATCCAGTCCTTTACTTTCCAACACGATGAGATTCGCGTGGAATTGTAGTCCTTCGAACTCAATGACCACTCCTTGGCAGTAACCCTGAGCGATTTGCTTATTTCCGGGGGACTTGATGATCATAGATTTTTCCAAGGGAAGTATCGGAAAACCGTGTTGCGAAACAAAACTCTTCGAAACGAACGAATGGGAAGCTCCAGAATCAAACAAAACCGTGGCAGGTACTGTGTTGACAGGGAACGTACCGAGCACGATGTCTGGGGCATTTTGCGCTTCTTCCCTGGTCACATGGTTCAGGTGACCCTTCCTATGGTTGTTGCTGGGGTTGAAGTTGTTGCGCTTGGGGGCGGGATTGTTTCCACCATTGTTCGGCTTGGGTGCCGAGTCTCTTGGCTTCGGGCACTGTTTAGCATAATGCCCTTGTTGACCACAGGCATAGCAGGTGACCCCTGGACGGTATGTGAACTCCTTATCCCTGGCATGAAATTGTCCGACGGGTCTTGGCTCAGTAGTCGTGGATCTCCTTGTGTCTGTCCTTGGGACCTCAGTCTTGCCTCGGTTGCTGCAGGCAAGAGTCGTCTTGTCCCTCTTCCGCTTACGGATATCTTCCAGACTACGGCGCTCATTCTCCAAGGTGATGGCCTTGTCCACCAGCGTCTTAAAATCCGGAAAGGTGTGCACAATCAGTTGGCATCTTAGCGCGGGTGCCAGGCCGTCCAGGAATTTTTCCATCTTCTTGCTTTCTGTCATGTGCTCGTCGTAGGCATAACGAGACAGCTGGGTGAACTGACCGTTGTATTCTGTGACTGACATGCCTCTCTGCTTCAGGTCATCAAACTCTCTCTTCTTGATCTTTAGGATGCTCCTGGGGATGTGTGCCCCACGGAAGCCTTCCTTGAACTCTTCCCAGGTGATGTTGTGTTCCCTGGGATGCATGTGTAGGAAGTTTTCCCACCATGCTGCGGCTGCTCCAGTAAGATAGTGTGGTGCATAAAGCACCTTCTCATGATCTGAGCACTGAGCAATAATCAGTTTCCTTTCAATCTCACGAAGCCAATCATCGGCTTCCAGCGGCCTATCGGTGTGAGCAAAAGTTGAGGGGCGAGTCTTCTGTAACTCAGATAACTTGGAATGTGGTTGATAGGGTTCACGGTGGTTTCCCATATTGATGACATGGTTCATCATCTCTTGGTGCTGTTGCTGGCTTTGCTCGAAGAGAAGGCATACTTGAGACAGTGCTGCTTCACTGTCTTGTTGGCTGGACTGACCCTGAGTGAAATTGTTGCTGGTCTGTGTCCCGTAAACTCTTCTGGCTGATTGGGCATGGAGCGAGTCCACGGGCGAGACATTTTTCCAGTCTGGGGTATTATTTGCAAAACCCATGAGAAAAATTGCGTAGCACAAAAAATCTTGCAAAGGCAATAATCAAAAGGCTTCAAGGTTTTCAAAGAAACACAAATGATTTTTCATGGAGAAGAAGTGCTTAACATAAATCTTACATGCGAAAAGCAAACACAAGATACAGCACTCAGGATGCGCGTACACAATCCTGACATGTTATTTAAAACTAGCGTACTACTCCGGAAGCAACCATACCAATACAAACTAGCGTACAGAAAAAAACAACACATCATACAAGCAGGCATAACACGCGGCTACTCGGTGCTCTCAGTCGGAGAGGGTGAAGATCTCCTTCCCCTTGCCGATGGCAAGGCTCAGCGGTCCAGGAGAGTCAACCTCCTCCTCTCTAGCTGGCTCCTGGCGCGTGACGCTGCGCTGCGGTGATGGTGCGGGGGCGACTGGTGGTAGAGCGCGTGCGGCAGGCGGTGCGGCTCTGACTGGAGTAGGAGCGATGACTCGGTCGAACTCCTCAGTGGTAGGCAGACGGCGAGCAGTGGCCAAAACGGCCGGTGCATACGAGGCTGAAGACGAGACGAAAGTCAGAGGCGGCGCCGTGTGGAGAAGCTCCTTCCTGCTGGCAGGACCGCCCCGGACTAAGTCCATGCGGGCAGCCACAAGATCATCTACGAGGTTGTCGAAAGACTCCTCCAGAGCCTTGAGATAATCCACAACCATCTCGCTGGCTTCATCTCTTTCTCCCCGATGGTAGGCGAACGCATAGTGGCTGGTCTATGGCACATGGCATGGGAGGTAGCGGTAGCGATGAGTCTTCATCGTAGGAAGGATGTCCCGAAGGCGAGCTATCGCCTCGCGGGCAGCCATCTGCATGGCATGCCTCTCCGTAGGCATGGCCCTTCCCACAAAACGGAAGTGGCGAGCAGCAGATCGTCCTCCCTTGAACTGCACCACGGCTTGGTGCATAGACACGTCGTCACTGAGCTTGTGCTGATAGAGTGTGAACTCTGGGCGAGCTGCTGGCCCGATCGCGAGCTTGGTGATGGAGACGAGGAGCTTGACAAACCCCTCGGGCACGTTAGTGAACACTCGATTCTCACAGCTGCTGCCAGCCATCTACAAAAGTAGGCAAAAATTCTGAGTAGTCATGTCATAAATTTATGATGACCAACAGAAAATAGCTACAATTGCAAAATGCTGAAAAAGCACAAAAGACGCTAATAACCGATTAGCGATCGCACCTAGTGGCTTCCTACAGTCAGCCTGGCTCTGATACCAAGCTTGTCACGACTGGCTTTTCAATAAAATAATTATTGAGAGACCAATCCCTTTTTACGGACCAGCGAGGAAGAATTCCTTCTCACTGGTAGACAATATCTTGGTCACAGAAGAAAAATACCAGGAGTACTAAATATAATACAAGGTTGAGCAGAGACTGCCCAACAATTTATTACATGCGCGCCGCTAAAACAGGACGGCGGATAGGGTGGCAAACTACTAACTCACGATAATAACAGTGGTGAAAATATCATCGCAAAGCGAGTGATATGACTCCAGAAGACTACAACTCTTCGAGCGTCGGAGTGAGGCTCGAGAAGACTTATTGCGGGTGGCGGAAGCGTATACAATACAAGTGACCAATATCCGGGATCGCGCAGAACTGACTGGGACTCCTCTAGGCATCGGACGCGCTATCAAACTCTTCATCCAAGAGATCGCCTTCGTCAACATCTGGCCAAATCAACAAGCAGGTGAGTACTATGAAAGTACTCGCAAGACAGTTCGGACATAAGATATAACGAATGCAACATGAAGCATATGAACAAGTTAACCAGTGCGATCAGACATAGAGATAATAAATACTGGGTGCCAAGCGAGGGTCTGAATGACGCCTCGAGCGGAAACTGCAGAATAGTAATACTGGTGCCAAACGAGTGTCTGAAAGACTCCTCGAGAGGGAAAATGCAGAATAATAATGCGGGTGCCAAACGAGTGTCTGAAAGACTCCTCGAGAGGGAAATGCAGAATAGTAATGCGGGTGCCAAACGAGTGTCTGAAAGACTCCTCGAGAGGAAAATGCATAATAGTAATGCGGGTGCCAAACGAGTGTCTGAAAGACTCCTCGAGAGGAAAATGCAGAATAATAATGCCACAGTCGGGCGTCGGGGCGACACCACATAAAGGGCTTATAACGGAAAATAAAGACAGTGCATGCCGCAGTCGGACGTCTGAGCGACATCACATAAAGGGCTTATATTTAAAGTGAGAAAAGAGTACACGCCACAGTCGGACGTCTGCGTGACGTCTCATAAAGGGCTTATATTGTAGCTCAATAATACAATAGTTCGGGAACATAATTTATCACAAGCATGAGACAAATATAAAGTTAGTCCATCCACAGGAATAACAATAAATCTGAATTTACCACTTGAGCTTGTTCACCGGGGACAAGTTTTTCACACGGATAGATATGGATATAATGTTCACACTACTGATCATGGATACGATGATTTGGAAAGAATTGACTCTGCAGAGTTTGTACTTAACCACAGCCAACGGATTTCGGTAGTCATGGGGACTAGTTCCGTCTACGGTGTTTTGGAAGAAACACGTCTAACCAGTACACACCCAATTCAACCATCCGAAGCCAGGGATCACCCTCGGCAACATTCAAGAAAAACCTTGAGACGGGGAGGCTACAACCTCGCGTAGCATGGGATCAAATTTCTATATGCGCGCTCTAAGGGGGTGCCCCCCCTCTCGGTCCCAACCGGAAACACCCATGCCCCCTGACCGGATGACTGGCTTTAATCCTGGGCCAAGGTACCATCATCCCGGCCTCTCTGTTTGGTCTGTACACGGAAAGAGGTTACCAACTTACTAAACCGCATCCTGGCAATGAGACATGTGGTAGCACGGAAAGGGGAAAGAACGGTAACGTGGCTCCAACCACGTTAACGTCGGAGGAAGTCGGATAACGCAAGGCTGGTATGCTACAACAGTACCACCTTGCTGCCCTTCATGTCACCACATGATTAGGCCATCTCTCATCAGAGATCATCGCAACTTTGGAACAACCGGGTCGTTGCGTTACAAGCAACGAGGTATTTACCGACACTCATATGCCACGCACAAACTCTCACGTGAACATGTAAAGCACTTGTCATATCAAATGTTCAAAACATGCTTGCCTGGTTCGGAGAAGTCGGAGTCTAGCTCGGCGAAGTTCGCGGCTCCTTCACCTCTTCCGGAACCTACGGCAATCACGAAACGGGTACTAACGTGAAAACCAACACATGCACAGAAAATTTTCCAAATATTTTTCAAATAAATCCCATAAAAAACTAGACAAAATTTGAAGATTGTCAGAAAAAGAATCACTCAAAAATACCTTTTTATTAAAAGTTATAAAGGTTTCTGTCCAGGGACTTATCTGTAATGAAACAGAAAAGTTCCAGGGTTTTAACTGAGAAAACAGAAAACGCTTCGGTTGGGAATGCGCAAGCGCAAAGGAGAAAACGTATTTTGCCCGAAGGCGCCAACAGAAAACGGTTCGCGAATAAAAGAACAGAGGCTGACACGCGGGGTCCACATGTCAGGTTTGAAAAGCTCGCCGGCGCCCGAAGACTGCGGTGGACGCCGGCGTCGAACCACGGCGAGTTAGGAGAAACGGAGGGTACCAAGAGCTTTAGCGTCTTCTTCCACGTCGGTGGGTGGTGGACTCGTCCAACGGGGAGCACCACGTCGACGGCGACACTATCTCCGGCGGACGGCGGCTCGGGTGAGGATGGGGAACTCCGGTGGAGGGCTGCAAACTACGAATTGAGGCGCGGGTCAGAACGAGGGATGCAAGGTGAAGCTACTGGCAAGAGAATGGAGGCGGAGGAGCGCACACGGGGGCGAATCGGGCTGGATCCCGTGGCGGGTCGCGGCGGCCGGAGTCGAGGAAGGAGACCTCCTCGGGGCTCTACCAGTGGCTAGGCTTGCTCTAGGGGGAGTGCAGGGATGGTGGGTGCTCGAGTTGAAGCTCGGGGCCTCTATTTATAGGCAGATCGACGGGGTGGCCGTGAACGGAGAATCTCCGGTGAGCGATTACGGCGGAGCAGTGGATTGGCAGGTGGTTTGAGCGGCCAGGCAGCATCAGTGGAGGTTACTGGAGTCGTTTCACAGCTAAACGGAGATGGTCTTGGCGTAATGGCGTCGGTCCACGGTGAGGTGACCGCACGGGCTCAACGGCGGCAGAGAGCGCGCTCCGCGCCCTACGGTTCACGACGAGAGCGGCAGCGCATTCGGGGGAGTGGAAGGCCACGCGGCGGGCTCCGGTGGTTTGGGCGGCGCTGGGTGGCGTCGTCGGCGCCGTGTCTCCCGCTGGCGTCCGCAAAGCCGCCGCCGGCGTCGGTCACGGGGCGGCGCACCTTCTGCTGCTCGTCGCCGACGCCCGCAAGGCACCAGGCGTTCGTGCGGTGCAGGAACAAGAGGGCGAGGACGAGGAGCAAGGCGACGCGGTGGCACTGGCGAGATCGACGTCCTTCTCTGAAGAAAACGACAGCAAGCCACTGACTGAATCTCTGAACTTTCTGAACTTGACATAGACAGTGCACTGCAGGTGTTCGACAGAAGGTTTTGGCTATGAGATAAATTTTTCTGGAGCTGTAACTTGGTGAGATGACCACTCAAAGCACCCAGGGGCTGCCTGATTTTACTTGGAATTTTTTCGAGAAGGTTTTGAATGAATTTCACCAAATTTGGCAAATCTGGTCCAAACTTGCAGTAGATGTAGTTTGAAAATTTTGAACTGAAGACCAATGGATCTTCATGGTTCTAGGTTGAGGGTTCAAAGGACTAGGAGGGGAAAAAGGTTTGGGGGCAAAAATCAAAACAGAAAATGGAGTTCCTTTGTAAATCTCCAAGTGCTAGGAAAGAAGGCAGAAATTTATTTGAATAGAATTTGAATGGAAATAATCACATGGGGAGGTTCAACTTGCTGGATTTGATGCAAATCATGATCCAAAGGTGAGGAAGTGGTTAGGAGAGAGGATTTGCACTAATGCCATGGCAAGAAGGAATTGTTGAAAGTGGCAAAGGACTTTCCAAAAGCCATAGTGCAAATTCAAAAAGATTTTCAAAAGTTATTTTCCCAGATAAAAACATTTTGTCTTGAGTCCAAATGAAAAGCAAGAACTTCCAAGACCAAAGGCTGATCTTGGGTGAATCCAAACAAAACTTTTGCCATAAGGGAAAAATATTTGAGAGTGAGAGTTCTCTTGAAGGAAAATTTTAAATTACTCCCCTCAAGTCAAATAAAAATCTTTTGAAAAATCCAAATAAAAAAAACTTGGGTGTCACAATCACTGCGTCAAGAATTCATAAGAGGTGGTGCAAATCCTACGATATTCTCGACATAAAGGGGGTAATACTCGAAGGTAGAACAGAACAAAAACTGGTTTGGCATTTTGATCTGTGGATTACAACTACTTTGACCCAATCCCAGAGATGGACGAGATACTGGAGTTTGTTTCTCCTAGTCATTCCGGAATAGAACGACTTGACGGACTACAAGAATAATAGGCATCGATGAACGAATGGACACATACTCTTGACTATCAATTGATAGACGAAGGTCGGAATACAACTAAAGAGGGACAATCAAGGAACATATAATTTTCTAAGTTGCGGATGCATAGATTTAGTATGTCAAACAAGTTCAACATATTTCTTCCAGATAATCCATGCAGAAAGGTAGGACTAGCAGATTGACAATGCAGAATGGGGAACTCATCGAGAGCACTCTTGTTGTGATCTTTTGGTTCAACGAGGAACTTCTGCCAAGGATGGTTCATGGTATTTGGAAGAATGGTATACCACGGACCTCGAGGGCTATCGCAAAGGTTACTAATATCCTAAAGGTACGAGCAACACTATCAACACGAGGTAAGTAGAGTGAATCTTGGGTCAAGAACCCAAGAGTAGGATACCTACTACTAAATGGCATCACGAGATGCTTTCGAGAATGGTGGCCAGAATCATCACACTGGGAACACAAAACATGGCTAGATTACTAAGTGACTCCCTAAAACACCTAGGGTCATAATAATAGCTCCAACATATATACCGAGGCAATAGAGTACCTCAACTCACCGAGTAGTGGGATTAATCTGGCCCAAAGGAACATCAAGAACGGACGGAAAGGATTTGCAAGTGCATCAGACTATTTAGGAACCTGGGATGACTCGGACAGCATAACGGCTGTAAATGCTTAGAAAAGATTCGAGACATCCTGCAAAATGGTGGCATAACCACTCAACATCACAATATCAAGGTTCTGAGGCCGGCTATGAACATACGGAACTAGTAGAAACTGAACTGAGACTTGAAACTACCAATCCTATAAGTCTATGGATTAGTAACACGTGATCCTGATAGAAAGAAGAGAAATCCTAGCTCCTTAACCCCGTAGGAAAGATAAGATGACTCGGATCAGAAGGCTATAAGGTAAAGGAGTAAAAAGAGCCTTACGTTCCCTTCCACAATCAATTCCCTTGTATAACTAAAGCATTTCTAGACACAACTTTGACCAGTTTGGCTTGGTAAACCTACAGGCAGTCAGGCTCTGATACCAAAGCTGTCAGGACCCCGATTCCAAGTCACATCGATCTAGCCGGTAACACCTCATATCACTTTGTGGCCTCACGCACTGTATTCCCACGGGTGTCGCCTTACCATGGCCCGGGACCGTTTGCGCCTTTTGGCTCACGTATATGATAGTGTCGCTAGCATCCATATGACAGAGAACCCGGGCCGACATGACTAGTCGTGAACCCAAAGTGGCACTAACTTACGGGGACAGGCATACAAGAATCAACATTGAGCATGTCGGTCAGCAGCGTGCGAATCCGGGCTGTAGCTCTGGGCTAACAGGACTCTGGGAACCCGGGCTGTAGCAGGCTAGGCAGGACTCCGGATGTCACCGCGTGACATTTCCCCGAAGGGACAGACACAGGAACGAAGTGAATCACATGCCGGCCATTCAAGTGTTCCGGAGCAGTAGTGCTGGGCTAGCAGGACTCCGGTGAACCGGGCTGTCGCTGACTACTATGGCTCATGGAAGCACAGGACTACATTTCCCCATAAGAGAGGCTACCAAGGATAAACAACTAGGTTGTCGGATCCCACACATACCAAGCATTTCAATCATACACACAATATGCTCGATATGTGCAAATACAACATGGCATCACAACAAGACTCTACGACTCAAAGTATTTATTCATTAGGCTCCGAAGAGCCAGATATTACAAACATGGGTCTCATGACCCAAAATTCAGAGCATACAAGCAACAAGCACATGCGGAAGCTTAACTTGTCTGAGTACAGACAACTACAAATGAAAAAGGCTGAGAAGCCTGACTATCTACCAGATCCTGCCGAGGGCACAAGATTGTAGCTGAGGTAACAAGCTAAACGTCGAAGTCCACACAGCACTACTAGCGAGACTGACGTCTCTCTGCAAAACATAAAATAGGCAAACGTGAGTACAAATGTACCCAGCAAGACTTACATCAGAACTATCTACATATGCATCGGTATCAACAAAAGGGGTGGTGGATTTTAACTGCAGCAAGCCAGCTTTGACTCAGTGGCTACCCTGAACTACGACTGCAAGCAACTCTTTTGAGGTGGCGCACACGAGCCCACATATTCACCATATCAATACACCACTATGGATCCGCTCCCGTCTCCCTACGAGAACGCCATCCATAGCACTCACGCTTATCTTGCGCATTTTAGAGTATCCACTTTCACTTGTCTATGAACTGTACAGGCAACCCAGAAGTCCTTTACCGCGGACACGGCTATTCGAATAGATGATGTTAACCCTGCAGGGGTGTACTTCTTCACACACGCTCTCGCCACTTACCACCATGTACACGTCGTGTACCTCGGCAACCTTCAAGCGGAAGCCTGGCGAGGGAGTCGGCCACGACCTGACTAACCACACAAGTCTCCCATCCAGGTTTATCGCCTATTCGGGTTCCATCCGCAAGGAGATCCGGCCGGGGTGTCGCTCACGGCCCCAAACGATGTGTACAGGGTTCCAAGCCCACCAAACGGGCAACGCTTGGCATACCCGGCCACGGTGCCTAGTCTGTCCCAAGCCCACCTGTACCGGGTGCCACTTGGTAGACTACTAACACTACCTACAAACACCAGAAACTAGTTGCAACTCCTGGACAGAGATCAAGTTGATTAATAAGTCGAGAGGGGCACTTAAGCATTCGAATGTGTGGTAGTAACTGTTCATGGATCACAAACACAGAACTCAGTTCCTGAGGACGGCTGCAATGAGACAACCCACCATGTACTCCTACATGGCCTCTCACCGCTACCTTTACCAAATCGTGTTCACACACTTAGCTCTCAACAGTAGGACATGTTCACCACATTACAATTCATCCCCGATGAATCAGACCCAACTCAACTCTAAGCAGTAGCAGGCATGACAACAAGCATGAATGAGTAGGCACATCAGGGCGCAAACAACTCCTACTCATGCTAGAGGGTTTCATCTATTTACTGTGGCAATGACAGGTCATGCAGAGGAAAGGGGGTTCAACTACCGCAACATGTAACAGTTGAATCGTTGTTGTCCTGATGCAGTAAAAGAGAGCAAGAGCGAGAGGTTGGGATTGTGTTGGAATGAACAAGGGGGTTTTGCTTGCCTGGCACTTCTGAAGATAGCATTGAGTCTTCATTAGTGTCAACGATCACAACGTCGGAACATCGTCTACCGAGAGGGGACAAATACCGGCAACAGAGAAGAAATACAATCAATGCAATGCACAATATGATGCATTATCATGACATGGCAATATGAATGTTTTTTGGGCTAATGGAAGCTAGAACAGATTAAGATGAGTCCATTTGAACCAAAGATTCAAATGCAAACCCATTTTATAGAGTCATATAAGTGCATTATCTTGTTTCATCTAAACAGCAAGGTTAGGTTGCTATAACATGCATGAAACTAGTACATATGGATAGATTGGATTTTTCTGATCATTTTTTATATATAAATCTTTTCATTCTGAGATATAGATTATTTTCTATGATTTTTAGAAGTTTATAGGATTTTCTGGAATTTCCTATATAAGAATAATTCCAGAAAAAGGTTAACTGCGTCAGCATGACATCATGGTGACGTCAACAGGTCAAAGGCGCCAGCCCAGGTCAAACCTGACGGCTGGGACCCACATGTCAGTGTAACAACTAACTAACAGAGTTAGTTAGTGCTACGTTAGCACTAATCTAGGTTAATTAGGGCCTGGGCCCACATGTCAGTGAGTCAACCAATTAACTAAGTTAATTTGCGCTAACTAAGCTAACACCTAAACTAAACAGGGGCATGGCCCACACGTCAGTCACCCTAGGGGGGCCAAATCCCTGGTCAACCGGGCCTAATCCACCGGCGACTCGACGCCGGCGAGGCCAGACGCGGCGGCGAGGTGCGGGATTCCTCCTCCGGTGACCAAATGGCCGGCGGAGGGCATCTACGTGATGCTGGCGATCCCGTGCGTCGAGTGGTGCAGTCAGTTACGCCGGGGGCGACCTATATCGACAGCGGCGAGCTCAAAGGCGGCGGCCGGAGTTCGGGTCTCAGCGGAAATGGCGTTGCGGGGCACGGCGAGCGAAGTAAGACGCTGCGCAGCCTCCTGGGGTCACCAGGAGCTCGGTGAGGTGCACGGGCGCGACTCGTTCGAGCTCAGGCCACGGCGGCGACAAGGCCGGGCGGCGGTGAGCTTCTGGCACGGCGGGGATCGATGGCTGCAGCATGAATTCGTCAAGGGGAGCAGGGGGTTCGGTAGAGGAGCTCACGGCGGGGGCGTCGGTGATCTCAGCGTGCTCGGGGACGGCCTGGTGACGATGAATCGGTCGACGACAGCCGTCGGTGCAGAGGACGAAGATGGCGTCGACGACGGCGCTCCAGGGCGTCCGGCGTCATGTGGCTCGTCGGAGAGGACGGGGGGTGTCACTGAAGAGCTCGGGGGCGCGTCGGAGGGGCTCGGAGATGGCTGTGGCCGTGGTGGAGCTCGTCGGCGGCGACGGCTGCGTTCGGTCGCGCTCGGGGAAGGGACTAGAGGGCGAGGGAGAGAGCAGAGAGTGAGGGAGAGGAGCGAAGGGGCTGCGGGGCGTCTCCAGACGCGTCGGGGGCGCCTCGGTGGCAAGCAGGAGGTGGAGCTCGGGCGCGCGCGCTGTCGACACGCCTCTGCCTACTGGCAGAGGTTGAAGACAGCCGCTTCAGGCCAGCGGGCTGGGCCAGCTGGAGGAGCTGGGCCAGGTGGGCTGCTAGGTAAGTCAGGTGGGTCTCTCTCTCTCTCTTCTTTTATTTGTTTCCGTTTTCTAGTTTTCTGCTATAGTTTTGAGCTTAGGAAAAATACCAAGGCATTTCCTAAAATCCTGGAAATATTCGTGGACACTTGCTGAATTATTTCAGTGGCCCAAAAATAGTTCCAACATTATTTGAGCATTTAAATTATTTATAGTATTTAAATGCCCAAAATAAAATACAATAAGATTTAATTCAAAAATCCAGAATGGCCTAGAAATATGTGCATCATTTTTGTCAGAGGTGCTGGACCAATTCAGAAATGATGAACATTTCTAAAGGGCATTTTGGGATCATTGAAAAGATTTAAGTTTGAACCTAGTTGAATTTCATTTGCTGCTTGGGTTTATCATCCCCCATTTCAAGTTTCTGAGAAATTTAAACATGATGCAACAACCAAGCTAGTCCAAGTGCATAGCAAGGCTAGGGACGTGACACACACCGCAAAAAGAGTTACATCATATGGATCTCCAAGAGACCATTGTATTAAGAATCAAACGAGAGAGAAGAAGCCATCTAGCTACTAACTACGGACCCGTAGGTCTACAAAGAACTTCTCACGCATCATTGAAGAGGCACCAATGGACATGATGCACCCCTCCGTGATGGTGTCTAGATTGCATCTGGTGGTTCTGGACTCTTCGGCGGCTGGAATTGATTTTCGTCGACTCCCCTAGGGTTTCTGGAATATTGGGGTATTTATAGAGAAAAGAGGTGGTTCGGGAGGCCACCGAGGTGGGCACAACCAACCAGGGCGCGCCTAGGCCTCCAGGCGAGCCCTGGTGTCTTGTGCTCACCTCGGGCTCCCTCTTCGGTACTTCTTTGGCCACTGGATGTCTTCTGGTCCAAAAAAATCCACAAAAAGTTTCGCTGCGTTTGGACTTCGTTTGGTATTGATTTCCTGTGATGTAAAAAACATACAGAAAACAACAACTGGCACTTGGCACTATGTCAATAGGTTAGTACCAAAAAATGATATAAATGACTATGAAATGATTGTAAAACATTCAAGAATGATAATATAACGGCATGGAACAATCAAAAATTATAGATATGTTGGAGACGTATCAACTGCCCAGTATGCTTTATGTTCTAACTCAAGAGGCAAGTGACAAGCTTTTCCATAAACCATTTTATAAGGAGACATACCCATAGGATTTTTATATGTTGTTCTATAAGCCCAAAGTGCCTCATCTAGTTTCTTTGACCAATTCTTCCTGGACCTATTGACAGTCTTTTGTAAAATTAATTTTATTTCTCTATTGCTGAGTTTACCTTGACCACTAGACTGAGGATGATAAGTGATGCAATTCTATGGTTAACTGAAGGAAATATGCCCTAGAGGCAATAATAAAGTTATTATTTATTTCCTTATATCATGATAAATGTTTATTATTCATGCTAGAATTGTATTAACTGGAAACATGATACATGTGTGAATACATAGACAAACAGAGTGTCACTAGTATGCCTCTACTTGACTAGCTCGTTGATCAAAGATGGTTATGTTTCCTAGCCATAGACATGAGTTGTCATTTGATCAACGGGATCATATCATTAGGAGAATGATGTGATTGACTTGACCCATTCCGCTAGCTTAGCACATGATCGTTTAGTATGTTGCTATTGCTTTCTTCTTGACTTATACATCTTCCTATGACTATGAGATTATGCAACTCCCGTTTACCGAAGGAACACTTTGTGTGCTACCAAACGTCACAACATAACTGGGTGATTATAAAGGTGCTCTACAGGTGTCTCCAAAGGTACTTGTTGGGTTGGCGTATTTCGAGATTAGGATTTGTCACTCCGATTGTCGGGGAGGTATCTCTGGGCCCACTCAGTAATGCACATCACAATAAGCCTTGCAAGCATTGCAACTAATGAGTTAGTTGCGGGATGATGTATTACGGAACGAGTAAAGAGACTTGCCGGTAACGAGACTGAACTAGGTATTGAGATACCGACGATCGAATCTCGGGCAAGTAACATACCGATGACAAAGGGAACAACGTATGTTGTTATGCGGTTTGACCGATAAAGATCTTCGTAGAATATGTGGTAGCCAATATGAGCATCCAGGTTCCGCTATTGGTTATTGATCGGAGACATGTCTCGGTCATGTCTACATAGTTCTCGAACCCGTAGGGTCCGCACGCTTAAAGTTAGATGACGGTTATATTATGAGTTTATGTGTTTTGATGTACCGAAGGAGTTCGGAGTCCCGGATGAGATCAGGGACATGACGAGGAGTCTCGAAATGGTCGAGACGTAAAGATCGATATATTGGACGACTATATTCGGACATTGAAAAGGTTCCGAGTGATTCGGGTATTTTTCGGAGTACCGGAGAGTTACGGGAATTCGTATTGGGCCTTAATGGGCCATACGGGAAAGAAGAGAAAGGCCCCAAAGGGTGGCCGCACCCCTCCCAATTGACTAGTCCGAATTGGACTACGGTGGGGGGCGCCCCCTTCCTTCCTTCTCCCCCTCCCTTCCCTTCTCCTACTCCAACAAGGAAAGGAGGAGTCCTACTCCCGGTGGGAGTAGGACTCCCCCCTTGGCGCGCTCTCCTCCTAGGACGGCCGCCTCCCCCCTTGCTCCTTTATATACGGGGGCAGGGGGCACCCCAAAGAGACAACAATTGATCTCTTGATCTCTTAGCCGTGTGCGGTGCCCCCCCTCCACCATAATCCACCTCGATAATATCATAGCGGTGCTTAGTCGAAGCCCTGCGTCGGTAGAACATCATCATCATCACCACGCAGTCATGCTGACGGAACTCTCCCTCAAAGCTCGGCTGGATCGGAGTTCGAGGGACGTCATCGAGCTGAACGTGTGCTGAACTCGGAGGTGCCGTACATTCGGTACTTGGATCGGTCGGATCGTGAAGACGTACGACTACATCAACCGTGTTGTGCTAACGCTTCTGCTTTCGGTCTACGAGGGTACGTGGACAACACTCTCCCCTCTCGTTGCTATGCATCACCATGATCTTGCGTGTGCGTAGAAATTTTTTGAAATTACTACGTTCCCCAACAGTGGCATCCGAGCCTGGTTTTATGCGTTGATGTTATATGCACGAGTAGAACACAAGTGAGTTGTGGGCGATATAAGTCATACTGCTTACCAGCATGTCATACTTTGGTTCGGCGGTATTGTTGGATGAAGCGGCCCGGACCGACATTACGCGTACGCTTACGCGAGACTGGTTCTACCGACGTGCTTTGCACACAGGTGGCTGGCGGGTGTCAGTTTCTCCAACTTTAGTTGAACCGAGTGTGGCTACGCTCGGTCCTTGCGAAGGTTAAAACAGCACCAACTTGACAAACTATCGTTGTGGTTTTGATGCGTAGGTAAGAACGGTTCTTGCTAAGCCCGTAGCAGCCACGTAAAATTTGCAACAACAAAGTAGAGGACGTCTAACTTGTTTTTGCAGGGCATGTTGTGATGTGATATGGTCAAGGCATGATGCTAAATTTTATTGTATGAGATGATCATGTTTTATAACTGAGTTATTGGCAACTGGCGGGAGCCATATGGTTGTCGCTTTATTGTATGCAATGCAATCACCCTGTAATGCTTTACTTTATCACTAAGCGGTAGCGATAGTCGTAGAAGCATAAGATTGGCGAGACGACAACGATGCTACGATGGAGATCAAGGTGTCGCGTCGGTGACGATGGTGATCATGACGGTGCTTCGGAGATGGAGATCACAAGCACAAGATGATGATGGCCATATCATATCACTTATATTGATTGCATGTGATGTTTATATTTTATGCATCTTATCTTGCTTTGATTGACGGTAGCATTATAAGATGATCCCTCACTAAATTATCAAAGTATAAGTGTTCTCCCTGAGTATGCACCGTTGCGAAAGTTCTTCGTGCTGAGACACCACGTGATGATCGGGTGTGATAGGCTCTACGTTCAAATACAACGGGTGCAAAATAGTTGCACACACGGAATACTCAGGTTAAGCTTGACGAGCCTAGCATATAACAGATATGGCCTCGGAACACGGAGACCGAAAGGTCGAGCGTGAATCATATAGTAGATATGAACATCACCGTTGAAACTACTCCATCTCACGTGATGATCGGACATGGTTTAGTTGATATGGATCACGTGATCACTTAGAGGATTAGAGGGATGTCTATCTAAGTGGGAGTTCTTAAGTAATATGATTAATTGAACTTTAATTTATCATGAACTTAGTCCTGGTAGTATTAGCATATCTATGTTGTAGATCAATAGCTCGCGTTTAGCTCCCCTATTTTATTTTGATATGTTCCTAGAGAAAACTAAGTTGAAGATGTTAGTAGCAATGATGCGGATTGGATCCGTGATCTGAGGATTATCCTCATTGCTGCACAGAAGAATTATGTCCTTGATGCACCGCTAGGTGACAGACCTATTGCAGGAGCAGACGCAGACGTTATGAATGTTTGGCTAGCTCAATATGATGACTACTTGATAGTTTAGTGCACCATGCTTAACGGCTTAGAATCGGGACTTCAAAGACGTTTTGAACGTCATGGACCATATGAGATGTTCCAGGAGTTGAAGTTAATATTTCAAGCAAATACCCGAGGTGAGAGATATGAAGTCTCCAACAAGTTCTATAGCTAAAAGATGGAGGAGAATAGCTCAAGCAGTGAGCATGTGCTCAGATTGTCTGGGTACTACAATCGCTTGAATCAAGTGGGAGTTAATCTTCCAGATAAAATAGTGATTGACAGAATTCTCCAGTGACCATCACCAAGTTAGTAGAACTTCACGATGAACTATAATATGCAAGGGATGACGAAAACAATTCCCAAGCTCTTCGCGATGCTAAAATCGGCGAAGGTAGAAATCATGAAAAACATCAAGTGTTGATGGTTGACAAGACCACTAGTTTCAAGAAAACGGCAAAGGGTAGAAGGGGAACTTCAAGAAGAACGGCAAGCAAGTTGCTGCTCAAGTGAAGAAGCCCAAGTCTGGACCTAAGCCTGAGACTAAGTGCTTCTACTGCAAAGGGACTGGTCACTAGAAGCGGAACCACCCCAAGTATTTGGCGGATAAGAAGGATGGCAAAGTGAACAAGCTATATTTGATATACATTATTGATGTGTATTTTACTAGTGTTCGTAGCAACCCCTCGGTATTTGATACTGGTTCAGTTGCTAAGAGTAGTAACTCGAAACGGGAATTGTAGAATGAACAGAAACTAGTTAAGGGAAAGGTGACGATGTGTGTTGGAAGTAGTTCCAAGATTGATATGATCATCATCGCACACTCCCTGTACTTTCGAGATTAGTGTTGAACCTAAATAAGTGTTATTTGGTGTTTGCGTTGAGCATGAATATGATTTGATCATGTTTATTGAAACACGGTTATTCATTTAAGTTAGAGAATAACTGCTGTTCTGTTTACATGAATAAAACCTTCTATGGTCATACACCCAATGAAAATGGTTTGTTGGATCTCGATCGTAGTGATACACATGTTCATAATATTGAAGCCAAAAGATGCAAAGTTAATAATGATAGTGCAACTTATTTGTGGCACTGCCGTTTAGGTCATATTGGTGTAAAGCGCATGAAGAAACTCCATGCTGATGGACTTTTGGAATCACTTTATTATGAATCACTTGATGCTTGCGAACCATGCCTCATGGGCAAGATGACTAAAACTCCGTTCTCCGGAACAATGGAGCGAGCAACTGACTTATTGGAAATAATACATACTGATGTATGCAGTCCGATGAGTGTTAAGGCTCACGGCAAGTATCGTTATTTTCTGACCTTCACAGATGATTTGAGCAGATATGGGTATATCTACTTGATGAAACACAAGTCTGAAACATTTGAAAAGTTCAAAGAAATTCATAGTGAAGTGGAGAATCATCGTAGCAAGAAAATAAAAGTTTCTACGATATGATCGCAGAGGTAAAATATTTGAGTTACGAGTTTGGCCTTCAGTTAAAACAATGCGAAATAGTTTCACTACTCACGCCACCTGGAACACCACAGTGTAATGGTGTGTCCGAACGTCATAAACGTACTTTATTAGATATGGTGCGATCTATGATGTCTCTTACCGATCTACCACTATCGTTTTGGGGTTATGCATTAGAGACAGCTGCATTCACGTTAAATAGGGCACCATCTAAATCCGTTGAGACGACACCATATGAACTGTGGTTTGGCAAGAAACCAAAGTTGTAGTTTCTTAAAGTTTGGGGTTGCGATGCTTATGTGAAAAAGTTTCATCCTGATAAGCTCAAACCCAAATCGGAGAAATGTGTCTTCATAGGATACCCAAAGGAGACAGTTGGGTACACCTTCTATCACAGATCCGAAGGCAAGATATTCGTTGCTAAGAATGGATGCTTTCTAGAGAAGGAGTTTCTCTCAAAAGAAGTGAACGGGAGGAAAGTAGAACTTGATGAGGTAACTGTACCTGCTCCCTTATTGGAAAGTAGTTCATCGCAGAAATCTGTTCCTGTGACTACTACACCAATTAGTGAGGAAGCTAATGATGATGATCATGTAACTTCAGATCAAGTTACTACCGAACCTCATAGGTAAACCAGAGTGAGATCTACACCAGAGTGGTACGGTAATCCTGTTGTGGAGGTCATGTTACTTGACCATGACGAACCTATGAACTATGAGGAAGCGATGATGAGCCCAGATTCCGCGAAATGGCTTGAGGCCATGAAATCTGATATGGGATCCATGTATGAGAACAAAGTGTGGACTTTGGTTGACTTGCCCGATGATCGGCAAGCCATAGAAAATAAATGGATATTCAAGAGGAAGACGGACGTTGATAGTAGTGTTACTATCTACAAAGCTAGACTTGTCGAAAAAGGTTTTGACAAAGTTCAAGGTGTTGACTACGATGAGAGTTTCTCACTCGTATCTATACTTAAGTCTGTCTGAATCATGTTAGCAATTGCCACATTTTATGAAATCTGGCAAATGGATAAACAAAACTGCATTCCTTAATGGATTTATTAAAGAAAAGTTGTATATGATGCAACCAGAAGGTTTTGTCAGTCCTAAAGGTGCTAACAAAATATGCAAGCTCCAGCGATCCATCTATGGACTGGTGTAAGCATCTCGGAGTTGGAATATACGCTTTGATAAGTTGATCAAAGGATATAGTTTTATACAGACTTGCGGTGAAGCATGTATTTACAAGAAAGTGAGTGGGAGCACTACAGCATTTCTGATAAGTATATGTGAAAGACATATTGTTGATCGGAAATAATGTAGAATTATTCTGCAAAGCATAAAGGAGTGTTTGAAAGGAGTTTTTCAAAGAAAGACCTCGGTGAAGCTGCTTACATATTGAGCATCAAGATCTATAGAGATAGATCAAGACGCTTGATAAGTTATTTTCAATGAGTACATACCTTAACAAGATTTTGAAGTAGTTCAAAATGGAACAGTCAAAGAAAGAGTTCTTGCCTGTCTTACAAGGTGTGAAATTGAGTAAGACTCAAAGCCCGACCACAGCAGAAGATAGAAAGAGAATGAAAGTCATTCCCTATGCCTCAGCCATAGGTTCTATAAAGTATGCCATGCTGTGTACCAGATCTATTGTATACCCTACACTGATTTTGGCAAGGGAGTACAATAGTGATCTAGGAGTAGATCACTGGACAACGGTCAAAATTATCCTTAGTGGAATAAGGATATGTTTCTCGATTATGGAGGTCAAAAAAAGGTTCGTCGTAAAGGGTTACGTCGATGCAAGTTTTTGACACTGATCCAGATGACTCTAAGTCTCAATCTGGATACATATTGAAAGTGGGAGCTATTAGCTAGAGTAGCTCCGTGCAGAGCATTGTAGACATAGAATTTGCAAAATACTTACGGATCTGAATGTGACAGACCCGTTGACTAAAATTATCTCACAAGCAAAACATGATCACACCTTAGTACTCTTTGGGTGTTAATCACATAGCGATGTGAACTAGATTGCTGACTCTAGTAAACCCTTTGGGTGTTGGTCACATGACGATGTGAACTATGGGTGTTAATCACATGGTGATGTGAACTATTGGTGTTAAATCACATGGCGATGTGAACTAGATTATTGACTCTAGTGCAAGTGGGATACTGAAGGAAATATGCCCTAGAGGCAATAATAAAGTTATTATTTATTTCCTTGTATCATGATAAATGTTTATTATTCATGCTAGAATTGTATTAACCGGAAACATGATACATGTGTGAATACATAGACAAACAGAGTGTCACTAGTATGCCTCTACTTGACTAGCTCGTTGATCAAAGATGGTTATGTTTCCTAGCCATAGACATGAGTTGTCATTTGATTAACGGGATCATATCATTAGGAGAATGATGTGATTGACTTGACCCATT
Organism: Triticum aestivum; assembly: GCF_018294505.1. Lineage (NCBI taxonomy): Eukaryota > Viridiplantae > Streptophyta > Magnoliopsida > Poales > Poaceae > Triticum > Triticum aestivum. Next base: position 548,680,998 of record NC_057808.1, read on the forward strand.
CCGTTAGCTTAGCACATGATCGTTTAGTATGTTGCTATTGCTTTTTTCATGACTTATACATGTTCCTATGACTATGAGATTATGCAACTCCCGTTTACCGGAGGAACACTTTGTGTGCTACCAAACGTCACAACGTAACTGGGTGATTATAAAGGTGCTCTACAGGTGTCTCCGAAGGTACTTGTTGGGTTGGCATATTTCGAGATTAGGATTTGTCACTCCAATTGTCGGAGAGGTATCTCTGGGCCCACTCAGTAATGCACATCACTATAAGCCTTGCAAGCATTGTAACTAATGAGTTAGTTGCGGGATGATGTATTACGGAACGAGTAAAGAGACTTGCCGGTAACGAGATTGAACTAGGTATTGAGATACCGACGATCGAATCTCGGGCAAGTAACATACCGATGACAAAAGGAACAACGTATGTTGTTATGCGGTTTGACCGATAAAGATCTTCGTAGAATATGTGGGAGCCAATATGAGCATCCAGGTTCCGCTATTGGTTATTGACCGGAGACGTGTCTCGGTCATGTCTACATAGTTCTCGAACCCGTAGGGTCCGCACGCTTAAAGTTAGATGACGGTTATATTATGAGTTTATGTGTTTTGATGTACCGAAGGAGTTCGGAGTCCCGGATGAGATCAGGGACATGACGAGGAGTCTCGAAATGGTCGAGACGTAAAGATCGATATATTGGATGACTATATTCGGACATCAGAAAGGTTCCGAGTGATTCAGGTATTTTTCGGAGTACCGGAGAGTTACGGGAATTCGTATTGGGCCTTAATGGGCCATACGGGAAAGGAGAGAAAGGCCCCAAAGGGTGGCTGCACCCCTCCCCATGGACTAGTCCGAATTGGACTAGGGAGGGGGGCGCCCCCTTCCTTCCTTCTCCTTCTCCCTTCCCTTCTCCTACTCCAACAAGGAAAGGAGGAGTCCTACTCCCGGTGGGAGTAGGACTCCCCCCTTGGTGTGCCGTCCTCCTAGGCCGGCCGCCTCCCCCCTTGCTCCTTTATATACGGGGGCAGGGGGCACCCCAAAGAGACAACAATTGATCTCTTGATCTCTTAGCCGTGTGCGGTGCCCCCCTCCACCATAATCCACCTCGATAATATCGTAGCGGTGCTTAGGCGAAGCCCTATGTCGGTAGAACATCATCATCGTCACCACGCCGTCATGCTGACGGAACTCTCCCTCAAAGCTCGGCTGGATCGGAGTTCGAGGGACGTCATCGAGCTGAACGTGTGCTGAACTCGGAGGTGCCGTACGTTCGGTACTTGGATCGGTCGGATCGTGAAGACGTACGACAACATCAACCGCGTTGTGCTAACGCTTCCTTTTTCGGTCTACGAGGGTACGTGGACAACACTCTCCCCTCTCGTTGCTATGCATCACCATGATCTTGCGTGTGCGTAGAAATTTTTTGAAATTACTACGTTCCCCAACATTAACATCATACTTGGCAAGCATTTTCCGGAAAGCACCATGAATAAAGTGTGAACCACCATCAGTCATTAAATATCTAGGGACTCTAAACCTTGGGAAAATAACATCCTTAAGCATTTTAATAGAGGTGTTGTGATCAGCACTACTGGTTGGAATAGCTTCTACCCATTTAGTAACATAATCAAAAGCAACCAAAATATGTGTCTACCCATTAGAGGAAGGAAAAGGTCCCATGTAATCAAATCCGCAAACATCAAATGGTTCAATAGCAAGTGAATAATTCATAGGCATTTCTTGACGCTTACCGATATTACCTATTCTTTGACATTCATCACAAGATAAGACGAACTTACGGGCATCCTTGAAGAGAGTATGCCAATAAAATCCAGATTGCAATACCTTGTGAGCAGTTCTATCTCTAGCATGATGCCCTCCATAAGCTTCGGAGTGACATTTCTGTAGGATTTGTCCCTGTTCATGCTCAGGTACACAACGTCTAATAATACCATCTACTCCTTCTTTATAAAGATGTGGGTCATCCCAAAAGTAGTGTCTTAAATCATAGAAGAATTTTTTCTTTTGTTGGTAAGTAAAGCTAGGTGGTAAATATTTAGCGACAATGTAATTAGCATAATCAGCATACCAAGGAGTGCTATTAGAAACATTTATTGCAGCTAGCTGCTCATCAGGAAAACTATCATCAATAGGTAGTGGGTCATCAAACACATTTCCAAGCCTAGATAAGTTATCAGCTACTGGGTTCTCGGCTCCTTTCCTATCAGTAATATGTAAATCAAATTCTTTTAGCAAGAGAACCCATCGAATAAGTCTAGGTTTAGCATCTTTCTTTTCCATAAGATATTTAATAACAGCATGGTCAGTGTGAACGATAACTTTAGAGTCAACAATGTAAGATCTAAATTTATCACAAGCAAACACCACTGCTAGAAATTCTTTTTCAGTAGTAGCATAATTGCATTGAGCACTGTCTAGAGGTTTACTAGCATAATGAATGAAATTCAGTTTCTTATCAACTCTTTGTCCTAGAACAGCACAAACAGCATAATCACTAGCATCACACATAATTTCAAAAGGCAAGTTCCAATCAGGTGGTTGAGCAATAGGTGTAGAAATTAAGGCTTTCTTGAGTGTTTCAAAGGCTTCAAAGCAATCATCATCAAAAACAAAAGGAACTTCCTTTTGCAAAAGATTTGTAAGGGGCCTAGAAATTTTAGAGAAGTCTTTGATAAATCTCCTATAGAAACCAACATGACCTAGGAAACTACGAATACCTTTGATATCCTTAGGACATGGCATTTTCTCAATGGCATCAACCTTAGCTTTGTCCACTTCAATACCCTTTTCAGAAATTTTATGTCCCAAGACAATACCTTCATTAACCATAAAGTGGCACTTCTCTGAATTCAAGACAAGATTTGTTTGTTCACATCTCTGCAAAACTCGATCAAGATTGCTTAAACAATCATCAAAAGACTTCCCATAAACAGAGAAGTTGTCCATGAAAACCTCAACAATCTTTTCACAAAAGTCAGAGAATATAGCAGTCATACATCTTTGAAAAGTAGTAGGTGCATTGCATAAACCAAAAGGCATACGTCCATAAGCATAAGTTCCAAAGGGACAAGTGAAAGTGGTCTTTTCTTGGTCAGGTTGAGAAACGGGTATTTGTGAAAAACCCGAATATCCATCAAGAAAGCAAAAGTGTGTGTGCTTAGATAATCTTTCTAGCATTTGATCAATGAAAGGCAGAGGGTAATGATCTTTTCTAGTTGCTTATTTAATTTTCTAAAATCAATTACCATTCTATAGCCTGTAACAATTCTTTGTGGAATAAGTTCATTCTTATCATTAGGAACAACAGTAATACCTCCTTTCTTAGGAACACAATGAACAGGGCTTACCCATCTACTATCAGCTATAGGATAGATTATACCTGCTTCCAGAAGTTTTAATATTTACGTTCCTACCACTTCTTTCATCTTCGGATTTAACCGACGTTGGTGATCAACAACGGGTTTAGCATCAGGTTCCATATTAATCTTGTGCTGACATAGAGTGGGACTAATGCCCTTTAAATCATCAAGAGTATATCCAATAGCAGCTCGGTGCTTCCTTAGAACTTTCAATAATCTTTCTTCTTCATATTCTAAAAGGTTAGCACTAATAATAACATTATATATCTTCTTTTCATCAAGATAAGCGTATTTCAAATTGTCCTGCAATTGTTTTAACTCAAACACAGGATCACCTTTAGGTGGAGGAGGACCTCCTAAAGTTTCAATAGGTAAATTGTGTTTAAGCAGAGGAAGTTGTTCAAAGAAAATATTATCTATTTCATTTCTTTCATGCATATGTAAATCATTTTCATGGTCTAGCAAATATTGTTCTAGAGGATCAGTAGGATGCACAGCAATAGAAGAAAGACCAATTATTTCATCCTTACTAGGCAATTCTTTTTCGTGAAGCTTTCTACTAAACTTGGGAAAATTAAACTCATGAGACTCATCACCAAAAATAACACCGATAGTTTGTTTCTCACAATCTATCTTAGCATTGACGGTGTTCAAGAAAGGTCTACCAAAGATAATGGGACAGAAGTCATCTTGTGGAGAACCAAGAACAAGAAAATCAATAGGGTATTTTATTTTCTCACACAAGACTTCAACATCCCTAACAATCCCAATAGGTGAAATAGTGTCTCTATTAGCAAGTTTAATAGTAACATCTATGTCTTCTATCTCTGCGGGTGCTATGTCATTCATAATTTCTTGATATAATGTGTAAGGAATAGCACTCAAGCTAGCACCTATGTCACATAAACCATGATAACAGTGATCTCCTATTTTAACTGAGACAACGGGCATGCCAACAATAGGTCTGCGTTTATCCTTTTTATCAGGTTTGGCAATTCTAGCAGCTTCTTCACAGAAGTAAATAACATGCCCATCTACATTTTCTTCCAAGAGATCCTTAACCATAGCAACACTAGGTTCTACTTTAATTTGTTCATTAGGTTTGGGTGTTCTAATATAACTTTTGTTGACCACAGTTGAAACCTTAGCATGTTCCTTTATCCTAACAGGGAAAGGTGGTTTCTCAATATAAGCAGTAGGAACAACCGGATCAACATTATAACGTATAGTTTCTTCTTTAGCTAGAACCGGTTCTTTAACTTCTTCTTTAACAGGTGGGTGATATTTAAACCACTTCTCTTTAGGGGGATCAACATGAGTAGCAAATGATTCACAAAAGGAGGTTACTATCTCAGAGTAAAGTCCATATTTAGTGCTAAACTTTTGAAAAGCATCGGTATTCATAAAAGATTTAACACAATCATACTTAAGCTTAATACCTGACTCTTTACCTTCGTCGAGTTCCCAATCTTCAGAATTGCGTTTAATTCTTTTAAAAAGATCCCACCGGAATTCAATAGTCTTCTTCATAAAAGAACCAGTACAAGAAGTATCTAGCATGGATTGATCATCACGAGAAAACCGAGCATAAAAATTCTGAATAATAATTTCTCTTGAGAGCTCATGATTGGGGCATGGATATAACATTGAATTAAGCCTCCCCCAAGCTAGAGCGATACTTTCTCCTTCACGAGGCCAAAAATTATATATGTAATTCTGATCACGATGAACTAGATGCATGGGATAATTTTTTTGGTGAAACTCCAATTTCAATCGATTCCAGTTCCAAGATTCAATATCATCGCATAGCCTATACCATGACAATGTTTTTCCCTTCAAAGATAAAGGGAAAACCTTCTTCATAACTTCATCTCCGGGTAAACCTGCAAGCTTAAACAATCCACAAATTTGTTCCACATATATCAAGTGCATATCAAGATGTTCGGTTCCGTCTCCTGCATAAGGATTAGCTAGCAGTTGTTCTATCATACCCGAAGGAATTTTATATTCAATATTTTCAGTAGGTGCAGTAGGTTGAGGGGTAGCTAATTGTGGTTCCGGTCGAGGTGAAGATACCCCGGACAAACCCCTCAAAGGATTGTTCTCCATAGTAACAAGTGACAATAAATTTCAGCACACTATATAAATGTTTCCTTCCCAAATTCCACTTACCAAAGGCGCTTCACTCCCCGGCAACGGCGCCACAAAATAGCCTTTATGACCTACAAGTATAGGGGATCAATTGTAGCTCTTTTCGATAAGTAAGAGTGTCGAACCCAACAAGGAGCAGAAGGAAATGACAAGTGGTTTTCAGCAAGGTAATGTCTGCAAGTGCTGAAATTGTAAGTAACAGAGTAGTTTGATAGTAAGATATTTTGTAACGAGCAAGTAATGATAATAGTAGCAAAGGTGCAGCAAGGTAGCCCAATCCTTTTGAGGCAAAGGACAGGACAAAACGGTCTCTTATAGTAAGCAAAGCGTTCTTGAGGGTACACAGGAATTTCATCTAGTCACTTTCATCATGTTGGTTCGATTTGTGTTCGCTACTTTGATAATTTGATATGTGGGTGGATCGGTGCTTAGGTGTTGTTCTTACTTGAACAAACCTTCTACTTATGATTAACCCCCTCGCAAGCATCCGCAACTATGAGAAAAGTATTAAGAACAAATTCTAACCATAGCATTAAACTTTTGGATCCAATCGGTCCCTTACGGAATAGCGCATAAACTAGGGTTTAAGCTTCTGTCACTCTCGCAACCCATCATCTAATAACTACTCCACAATGCATTCCCTTAGGCCCAAATATGATGAAGTGTCATGTAGTCGACGTTCACATGACACCACTAAGGGAATCACAACATACATAATATCAAAATATCGAACACATATCAAGTTCACATGATTACTTGCAACATGATTTCTTCCGTGACCTCAAGAACAAAAGTAACTACTCACAAATGATAATCATGCTCAAGATCAGAGCGGTATTAAATAGCATATTGGATCTGAACATATAATCTTCCACCAAGTAAACCATATAGTAATCAACTACAAGATGTAATCAACACTACTAGTCACCCAAGCACCAATCTATAGTTCCGGTACAAAGATTGAACACAAGAGATGAACTCGGGTTTGAGAGGAGGTGGTGCTGTTGAAGATGTTGATGGAGATTGCCCTCCCCAAGATGGGAGTTGGTGATGATGATGACGATGATTTTCCCCTCCGGGAGGGAAGTTCCTCCGGCGGAATCACTCCGCCGGAGGGCAAAAGTGCTCTGCCCAAGTTCCGCCTCGAGACGGCGGCGCTCCGTCCCGAAAGTCCTCTCCTTATTTTTTATAGGTCAAAATGACTTATATACTAGAAGATGGGCATCGGAGGTGGGCCTGGGTGATCACAACCCACCAGAGCGCGCCTGGGCTCCTTGGCGCGCCCAGGTGGGTTGTGCCCACCTGGTGGGCCCCCTCTGGTACTTATTGGCTCCAATATTCCTCGAATATTTCATAAAAATTCTCCGTGAAGTTTCAGCTTGTTTGGAGTTGTGCAGAATAAGTGGCCTGATGTAGTTTTTCCAGGTCTAGATTTCCAGCTGCCGGAATTCTCCCTCTTTGTGTGTACCTTGCATATTATGAGAGAAAAGGCATTAGAATTACTCCAAAAAGCATTATTATGCATAAAAACATCATAAATAACAGTAGGAAAACATGATGCAAAATGGACGTATCACCTGACATCTCGTAATGTGTTTTAACTTGAAATTTTGCGTGGCAATAAAACATCATTCTCTTAACATCCCTTTATTTTTTAGATTTTTTTGAAACTTCAAAACATCGTTTTCTCGTGGTTTTCATCGGTTTCCATCGAATGTTGGTTTCCGTATGATAATCTCCCGAAAAGTAGAGGGTGGACACTGCTGCTACATCGGCTACTACAAGATAATTATTGGTTGGACGATGGTGACGGGATGCCGATTGCAGGCATCATCCTTCACAAACGGCGGACGGTGGACGGCGATGGCCACCCACTAACAACACTAGTAGTTTTCCACAACTCCGATGCCAGAAGCCTTCTTCTCTGTCGAGTGGTGACGCGGTGGTCCCTCACCTGACTCTAGCCCTTAATTTCACAAGCTACGTCCACCGTGGATGGTGAACGTGCAGCACGCAAGATGACAGGCACCACTCGCCGCTACTCATCATTCATTCATTGCATATTCAGCATCTGCTACGTTGGCGTTGAGGTGCGGCGGTGGTCTCTGTTGTCGCGTGTGATTGAGGTTCAAGCGGGAGGCGGGCTTCGTCAACCGGTTCAAGGAGAGGGTGTGGCTGCTCCCTGCTCAGGGTGAAAGCCTTGCTCGAGCTCTGCCAGAGTCAACAACGGCGATGCCGATGGGTGTTGCTTACCTTCTTGGAGGTGTCGTGGTTTGAGGGCCTCTGCCCTCCTATCTCGAGCTCCGGGAGAATCGCTTGTTCCAGGTCTTTTTGGAATAAGCGATAACGGCGCTTTCGGTGCCGCGGACTTTCCTGAAGGCATCGCCTTAGAACTGTATGGGTTTGCAGATTCCGCTGCTTGATGCAGGCATGACAGGGCGACAACCCTGCGGTCCTGAATATTTTTTTAAACGCGTGATTTGTTTTATGTCACAAACAATTTTTTGAGTGTATCAACATTTTTTAAAAGTTGTGCAAACATTTTTTTATGTGTGTTCAATATATTTTTAATATTTAAGTAAATTGTTTTTCAGAATATATTTATTAAGAATATTTTGTAAACATAAACAAAAGAAAAAATGACTGAAACACAACTACCTAACAAGCCCAAACAATCCTATTGGGACAAGCCACTATAGCCTCGTTTGGGGGGAGGCTATCCTACGAGTGCTAATTCTCGCCTACTATGAAACATATTGTAGCCTCAGTTCTGGCGCAGGGGCTTGTTCATTTTTAGTAGGCCAGCCCGTTAAAACAGTATGAGAAGCTTCTATAGACCGGTGTAGAATGGTATTAGAACCTTCCACTGTTTTTTTGTTTCTTTTATCAGTTTTTCCGCTTTCTTCTTTTACTTTTTCCTTTTTTTATTCTTGTTACCTTTTTTTGTGTTGGTTTTCAATGGTTTTATTTTGGGTCTTGGTTTCCTGCATTTCTTTACCCTTTTTCATTTTTCCTTTTCTTTCAACACTTGTTTACTTTTTTCAAACATGTTGCACATTTTCTTACATACCTGAAACTTTTTTAGACATGCTCAACATTTTTTCAAGTACACGCTTACTAGTTAAAAAGATTATATGTTTTGACACCTACTATTTTCATACGCATTGTGCATTTTTGTATGCATAGAAAACATTTTGTATACAAGTCCAACAGTTTTAAAATGCATGATTAACATTTTCTCCAATATATGTATTTGAATTTATTTTGAATATTTACTAAATATTTTTCAAATAAATGTGGACATATTTTTGAATGATATGAATTTTTTTCTTCAACTAAGTAAATATACTTTTTACATTGTATAATTTTTTTAAAGGTCATAAACATATCTCTGAAACACATGAGCATTTTTCTTGAAAAATGTCACATACATTTTTCTTTTCATTGTACCAACATTTTTTTAAATGTCACGTACATCTTTTGGAAACATTGGATTTTAAAATGTTATGATTTTTATTTTTTATCGACATTTTCTAATAGTTGGGTGCACATATTTTGAATGCTGCGTTAATATTTATTTTGAATGTGCGATTAATAGTATTTTAAATTTACCTAATATTTGTTTCCACTTCAGAAATATAAGTAAAAGTAATAAATTTAAAAATGTGTCCGATGAGATTCAGTCATTTCGTAGAATGGAGTTATATCAATTGAGTGTGGTTCTGTGAAATAATCTCTTAACCATTTAGTTTTGTAATAGTTTGCACATCCTTTTATTTTAGGGAATGGGAGGCTGCCCCCTCCAATTTCATGCAAAGGAATCAACTGGTCTTGTTTTACAAACTACATACTACTACAGCTAAAAACTCCATAGATAAATAACCAGGCTTACATAACTGGGATATGAAGATCGACAGCGAAACAATATCATATAGATTGCACATCCTATGAATTTTTTTGTACATTTATTTATTTGTCTGGTGGTCAACGTTGGATTGGATGCAACCTGAAATGAAGCAACTCAGCTATGCACTCATCAACCTAAGGGGGCTGTCCATACTTGGCATCTTTGTATGGACGTTGCTCCTTCTTGAGGCAGCCCCCTCAGTTGAAATATTGCAAATTCAGGCGAGTCTCTCTTCTTGTTTTTTTGAGTAACTCAAATTCAGACGAGTCGTGTCGTGTCTGTCTCGTAATGTGTTTACCAGGTCAAGGTTTTGCCGTTTCGAAATAGCCTATCTGGCCCATGTACGAGGGGATGCTAGCTAGGGCTTCTTCCAACTACCCTGAGGGTGGCATATAACCACGCCCGATATGTCCCACCCGCAAGAGATGCAGCGAACGGTCGCTTCTAGCGACAGGGCAGTGGCCCTGTTTATTTCGTTTTTATTTTTTGTTTTGTAACTTTATATTTTAAAAAATATACATATTCAAAATTACTTTACTTAGTTTTTTTTGGAAATGAACTATTAAAACAAAATATGTTGAACACCAACGGCATGCCGCGCCCACACCAACGATCGTCTCGCAGCTCAGCTCCGGCCACCTCCAGCGGCCCAATCCACGGCCGACGCATCCCAGACCCTCTTCCCCACCTCAGCCCCACCCGCCGGTCCCTCACTCCGAGGGCCGGCCAGATAACGCCCTGGGACGGCGCAGTTTTGTTGAGGCCGTTTTGTTTAGTCCTGCAGCGGACGTTCCGCTACCGGGCTGCTCGTGGCCAGCATCGGTTGATTTGGAGCCGGACGGTGATGGATGGATTCAGGTCCGCAACCGTCGTCGATAGCCACGTTATGTGACGAACCCGGCCGACAGCCATCCTGTTGATTCCAAGCTTCGGATTCCCCGGTGGCTTTGGGGCCATTGCTTTAAGTGCCTGGGCGAGGGGCATCAAAAGGCTAATTGCTCCGGCGAGTTTCGATGCCATAAGTGTTGGATCTCGGGGCATCTCGCTCGTGACTGCTCCTTATACTCCAGCTTGTCGCTTCCTCCCCACCCCCACACCTCCGCTCAACCCAGATCCAATCGAGGTCCGCCTTCGCCCGGCGTCACCCGTCGCCCTCCACCGCCCATTCCGAGCCGCCGACCCAGATACAATCGTCCTGCTCCAGCCTTCCGCCCCCGACATCCCCCTCCTACGCCTACTCCATCCCACCGGCCTCCCTCGCCGCTCGATATGGTGCACTATCCACCGCTGGCTCACCACCGCTTCCCGAGCGAGCTCCTCACCCATGGTAACCCAGATTTGCGGCCTGAGAAGGGTGGAGGCATCATCGCACGCACACCAGGGATGGAGGAGCTCGAGGCGGATTTCCGCAGCCGGGCACTGCTCGCTTTGGTTGGCGGAAGGAGGCCACCTGTCTCCCCGGAGGCCTTGTTCTAGTCTCTGGCCAGGATTTGTGGCGTCGAAAGGAGGCATATTCGGGTCGAGGTCACACACCCGGCCGACTTCTTCATCACTTTCGCCTCCAACGCAGACTGCAACAAGGTCTTATCCTTCTCCGGCAAGCTTCACTGCGCCGGTGTCCCCATCTCGTTCCAGAGGTGGCATCGGTGTACTCAGGCATCCAGCAGCAAGCTCGATTTCTTCTGTAGACTGGGGATTGAGGGGATGCCGGCTAGCGCTTGGGAATGTGGGGCCATCGGTCAGTTGATCAACAATCTGGATGGTCAATTGGTGGAGATCGTGCCGCTGGACGACCGTTGGCGACTGGAGGTCACAACCTGGATGAGAAATCCCTCGGGCATCCCCAAGGTTTATGACTTGGAGATTCCGGAGCCGGTTGGCCAACCGGACTCGTTCGAAGAGGAGTTCCATCTGTCTCCTACGCATCCCACACCACCATCAGAGAGGTCGACATTGATTCATCCCCTCACAATTCATGTGTTGGATGTGGTGGACCGTACTGTCCCCTACCTCCAGTTTAGGCCCAGCTTCGAGCCATAGGATGATGAAGACCTCACAAGGAGGCATGACTATTCCAGATGTTGTTTCTGGGGTAGAATTGATGGCTCAGGCCGTGGAGGGCCATATTCAGGTGCTCATCCTTTTGGTGGACCTGGCGGAGACGGCATGGCGGGCGAATGGGGTGGTGGACGCCGCATCAATGGTTTGATCCTCCGGCAGGGGGCCGGGCGCTATCCTGGGTTCTACAGGCCACTGGTTCTCAGCACTCATCAGGGGAGATTTCGATCGTCAGGTCCGGTGGCAGAACAAGCTCGGGGGATTTGCGCCACTCATCCACGGCGACAGTGGTCGGCTCCAGAGCAGGCGTCTCCATGCCTATGGTTCAGAACTCGACCGCGCTCACAGCGGTGGGCTCCGGGGCTCTGTTCTCTACACCAACTCCGCTCATAGCGGCCCTCCGGGTCACGGCAGCACCGCGTAGGCTGTCGTTCAATCCCCTGTCTGCTGATGTTGGCTCGACGGAGATGGGAGGGGCGGGACGTGAGGCTAAGGATGATTAGGTTCAAGATTCCACGGAGATTAATGCAGACTATGCTGGCATTAGCTCCGTGTCGGAATTGGAGCAACTGGTGGAGAAGCAGGTGGCTGTTCTGGTAGGAAAAGATGAGTCAGAGGTGCTGACTGAGTTGGATAGCGTGGTGGAGAATCGGGAGGCTGTGTTGGGAGGAAAAGATGATTCAGAAGATGGGGGGAGGAGTCTCTCTATCAATATTCCACATCCGCGGGTGGCGAGTGAGAGCCCCACGCGCACCCCGATCGCTGTGCCTTTGGCGGAGCACTAGTTGCTGCCGCGGGTGATCGCTGGCCCTATGTCAGCGGGAGAGACGCTGAGGCAGAGACTCATGAGTAACCTTACACCATCCATCCTGGGTCCCAGACCTGCGGCTTCGGCACCGGCTCGCAAAAAGAAGACGATACCGCCAAATTTTACCCCCAGGAGAAGTGCTAGGCTGTGCAAGGCTGCTGGTGGGGCTAATCTGGGGCCAGTGCAGCGCGCTCAAATTGTGTTACTCAGGCAGATGGGCGTGATTCAGGCAGAAGAACATGTATCGGATGAAGCCCTGGAGGAGTATATCAAGCTTTTCGACAAGCTGTTGGCGCCTCACCATATCAAGGCAGTGATAGCTCCCTTTGCCCCTGATGAAGTAGATTTTGATGAGCCAATGCTGCCAGATTTCAGCTCTCTCTCCCTTCCTGACATCGTGGAGCCCTGTGGCGCGTAGGTGTGTGTGCGGGGTATTTGTGGTCTTTGTTTTTCTCATGGAGATGCCGATTAATGTATTAGTCTGGAATGTAAGGGGGCTGAATAACCCTGGTAGGAGGTGTTCGATCAGGCTTTTCACTCAATCCTACAACATTTCTTTAGTGTGTTTTCAAGAATCAAAGTTGCCTACTGTGGATGCAGCGGTGGTGTGTGAATGCCTGGGTCCTGCTTTTGATGCTTTTGATTATCTTCAGGCGGATGGCAGAAGAGGAGGAATTATGTTAGCCTGGAAATCGGATAGGTTGCGGATTTCAAACATTCAGAAGGGTGAGTTTATGATCTCGGCTCGCGCTCTTTCTCTGGAGGATGGCAAAGAGTGGATGGTGTCCTCAGTGTACGGGCCACAAGGTGACGAGGATAAATTGAGGTTTCTGGAGCAGATGGTGCAGTTCGGTGATCAAGTGCACTTGCCTTGGATTATTAATGGAGATTTCAATTTGATCTGCTCGGAGTTGGAGCGCAGTTCAGGGAGAGGTAACAGGAGACTCATGTCTAAATTTAGACATGCTATTAATAGGCTGGGTCTGCATGATATGCCAATGATTGGAAGGAGGTATACCTGGTGCAATCAACAAGAACATGCGGTGATGGTGAGGTTAGATCGCGTGCTATTCAACAATGCTTGGGAGGAGGTCAACCCAATCAGCGATCTTCATCCACTCAGCTCTAATATCTCAGATCACACACCATTGCTTCTCTCTTGTTCGGCGGTTGATCACGTGCTTGCCGTTTTCAATTCGAGAATTTTTGGTGTAAGCTGCCGGGGTTCTTGGATGTTGTTAAGGAAGCGTGGGATCAGGAGGTTTCTAGTTGTGACCCAATGAAGATTATGCACATCAAACTACTGTGCACAGCTAAAGCTCTAAGAAGCTGGGGTCAGAAGAGTGTGAGCCGGCTGAATCTTCAGTTCCAAATTGCTAGCGAGATCATCTTCAGACTGGACGCGGCACAAGAAGGGTGACCGCTGTCTGAGGAGGAACGTAAGCTAAAGGTTTTCCTCAAAGGTAAATGTCTGGCATTTGCTTCTCTAGAGAGGGTGCGGTTGAGGCAGAGGGCGAGGGTGCGGGATCTGAAGGAGGGGGACGCAAATTCTAAATATTTCCATATGAAGGCCAACGGGAGGTGAAGAAAGCACCTGATACCGTGCTTAAGGGCAGGCACTCAGATAGTCACGTCTAATGAGGAGAAGCTGGACATGGCAAGCCAATTCTTCAAAAATCTCATGGGCACACCGGACCACTCACCACACACAATAAGGCTTGATGAGTTAAACTTGGGGCAGATCTCTCCTGAAATGGCAAGCAGTCTGGAAGCTCCCTTCACGGATGAGGAGGTGAAGAAGGTTATAATGGAAATGCCCTCGGATAGGGCACCGGGGCCGGATGGGTTTTCAGGGCTATTCTTCCAGGTGTGTTGGGAGATCATAGCGCGGGATTTCATGGCAGTTATCAAGGCCCTGTTTGATGCCAGATTTTATTCCTTTGGACGCCTTAACTCCTCCATCATCACTCTACTGCCGAAGAAATCAGATTCTCTGGAGGTGAGTGAGTTCCGGCTTATCAATCTAATTCACGGGGTGGCGAAGATTTTTGCCAAAGTGCTTGCCTCTCGGATTGCACCCATTCTGCCTTCGCTTATTTCTCTGGCACAATCCGTGTTTGTCAGTAAACGCAACATGCATGAGAACTTCAAATTTGTGCGCAGTACGGCCAAATGGCTCCACCAGAAACGCAAGCAAGCGGTGTTGATGAAGATTGACATCTCCAAAGCTTTTGACACTTTGTCTTGGGAATTCCTTATGCAAGTGCTGAGGAAGAGATGATTTGGAAGAAGGTGGTGCTCATGGATTTGTGGTCTGTTGTCAACTGCATCTTCCTCTATTCTCATGAATGGAGTAATGGGCCAACCTTTTACCCTGGGTAAAGGAGTTAGACAAGGAGATGCGCTATCTCCGACTTTGTTTATCCTTGCCATGGATACTTTGCACGGCATGTTGCAGTGGGTAGTACAACATAAGTTCCTCAGATATTGCTTGCAACACCAAGATGCCAAGAGCCTCCATTTTTGCGGATGATGCCATTTTGTTCTTCAAGCCTGTGCATTCGGATCTTCAGTCCATATCTAGTATTCTGAATCTGCTTGGAGAAGCCACGGGATTGAGGATTAATATGCACAAGAGTACTATCACCACCATCTGTTGTGATGAGGTGGTGGCGGCTGCAGTTGAGGAGCATTTTTAGTGCAGAAGACAACAATTCCCGATTCAATACTTGGGCTTACCTCTCTCCATATACAGATTGCGACGTAGCGAGCTGCTTCCTCTTATTGATAAAGTTTTTGGAAAAATGAAAGGATGGAAGCCAAAGATGTTGGCTGCGGAGGGGCGCCTTACTCTCACTCGTTCGGTTCTTATGGCCGTGCCAATTCATATGATGACTGTGCTTCCTATGCCGGCTTGGGCCATCAAAATCATCAATAGGCGTTGTCGGGGGTTCATCTGGAAGGGGGAAGAAGAAATCAATGGAGGTCACTGTCTATTACCTTGGTCAAGAGTCTGTTTGCCCTTGGAACTGGGAGGTCTCGGTGTAATTAACCTCAAGTGGTTCGACATGGCGCTTCGTTGCAAATGGCCTTGGTTAAGGTGGGACACGAGTGAGAGACCATGGCAGCTGCTACCGGACACTAATGAAAAGGAGGTTCAGGCCATGTTCAATGCGGCGTGTCGTATAAGCCTAGGCAATGGAGAGACAGCTAAGTTCTGGATGGATAATTGGCTCGTCAATCTATTGCTACCTTAGCTCTAGAGTTGTTCTCCTTTGTGAGGAATAAAGAAAAACGGTAAGAGACACCATACATGGCAGGGCATGGGTGAGAGACATCTCTGGAGGTCTAACTCTCATAGCCATGGCCCAATATCTGAGGATCTGGGATATTGTGCAGGCCACATCTCTCATAGTTGGTACAAGAGATCAGCCGGTCTGGAAACTCACGCATGATCATTAGTTCTCGGTCAAGAGTGCGTATCATTTGTTCTTCATCGGGAACACTCGGTTTGCCTGCCACAAGCTGATATGGAAATCCAAAGCGCCACAGCGGTGTAAATTTTTCATGTGGCTGGCAGTTCTCGGAAGATGTCTGACGGCGGATAACCTAGAGAGAAGGAATTGGCCGTCAAATGGCACTTGCCCCCTATGCTCATCTGCCCCGGAGACTTGCTCCCATCTTTTTGTGCACTATGACTTTACCAGGCTGGTTTGGATGAGGTTCAGGGGTTGACAGGGGCAGATTTCATAATACCAGAGGTCAGTTACAGTTCTATGGAAGAATGGTGGCTGAAGGCGAGGGAGGGGATACCAAAACCAACGAAGAAGAACTTCGATACCATTCTCATCCTTCTCCATTGGAGGATCTGGAAGGAAAGAAACGTGAGGATTTTTGATAATGTCATTAGCTCGGCTGACAGGGTTCGGGACCTGGTAATACAGGACATCGGCACGTGGAGGGCAGCAGGCTGCATTTGTGATCTGACGACGTGATTTAGCTGGCCTTCATGGTCGGTTTGTAGAGTCAGATGCTTCCTGTGTTGTTGAGCTGGGGTGCCGGCTGTATTGTTGTAGTTACAGGTCTAGTTCTCCTAGACTGTAACCCTTGTACTCTCTCTTTTCCCCATCTAATATAATGCGGCCAATGGCCTTTCGAGAAAACAAAATATGTTCCTACAACTCATAAAATTGTTCGTCACATTGAAAAAATATTCTAACGCTTCAAAATAAGTTCATGACATTTAAAAAAAAGGATATACGATATCAATAAATCTTCACATAATTTTAGAAAATATTTCGTCCCACTCAAAAAATGTATGTGGCATATAAAAGATCATACGTTTCCAAAATATATTTGTGACATTTCTAAACTTGTACATACAATGTAAAAATATTGTTCCCATAATTGTCGAAAAATGTACATACCTTTACAAAAAGGACATGACTAACTTCCAAACGATCAGAATATAGTAATAGATCTGAACGGTTTCTTTTTTCCTTCCTAACTAATCACTCATCTAATTCTACTTTTACTACTAGCTAATTGTGTTTATGACGGAGGAAGAGCATGAAGCCTGTGTTCACTCCGATTCCATGCATGCATAGTACAAACTAGATGATGTCAGCAAAAGATTCTTCCAATTTCAAAACTTTAAATTAAAATATTTAGCTCAAACCATCGCTTCGATTCATGTTCAACCTATGATTTACTATGGTGCTTTGAGTATTTGGTGTCCTTTCGCTGTGTACATAGAACGGTTGATAGCTGGTCCAGCCTAATTAATATGATCATAACGGTTGGGAGTTGGGTAGTGGGGATTGGGAGTTGGGTACTGATATAGTAGGTGCTTGTTGCACGGCGAGCCATTTTTGACACAAGAAGACATCGGATATATTGAAAGAGACAGGTTTTAAGAACATATACATGGTTAAATAAAGAGTAATGCCACACATACGTAATTCAGTGTAGGTGATTAACATAGATGCTTAGGTGGGGTCTTCTGATTGGGTTTAGGGTGGTTTCATAATTGTTTAGTAGGTGTTGTATTTTTGTTAAATAATTAAATAGGACAGAAAAAGTGACTTTCACTTGAAAACAGAAATAAAAAAATACGGAAACAAACAGACAGGAAAAGGAGAATAATCGATGTACTCCACACCTCTCTCACCATATCGGCCTGTTATTCATGTCGTATGAAATAACTTGTCATACTAATAAATAAATAAATAAAATGAATATATCATTTAAAACTAAAATACGTCTAAATATATCTTTTTTTCATAAATAATTTGAGACGGAGGGAGCAGTACATGTCTTAATTATCCTACAGAGGAATGTTTGACTTGACCATCTGTCTTCTGGTTGTTTTCAAGCTCGGGCACGCCCTTCTCCTTCCTGTGCGCTAGGTCCCCGACATGGCGAACCATATCCGCCACATCCCGGTCCGACGACCCGCCCTCCGCCATCGCCTCCCTTGCCACCGTCGCGAGCTTCTTCGCCGTCGTTCGTATTTCCGCCCCCTCCTCCATCAGCTCCCTCAACGCTTTCTTGATGTCGTCTCTCACGACCTGTTTCGCATATAGCTCGGGGTTCAGGAACACGTGCATGGTCGGCACCTTAACGCCGATGCGGACGCCGGCGCCGAGCACGTCCACGACCAGCGTCTCGTTCAAGAACTGGTCGGCGATGTGCGGCCATGTCAGCAGCGGCACGCCGTGGGTGAGCGACTCCAACGTGGAGTTCCACCCGCAGTGCGTCAGAAAGCCGCCCACCGCCGGGTGCGACAGGATGGTCATCTGCGGCGCCCACCCACGGATGACAAGTCCGCGGCCCTCCACGCGGTCCTCGAACCCCGCGTCGAGGTCGTCGGTCTCCCTCGTCACCCAGATGAACGGGCGATTCGACGACTCCAGGCCGGCGGCGAGCTCTGCGGCCTGCGACGGCAAGAGGCGGGCCATGCTGCCGAAGCTGACGTAGAGCACGGACTGGTGCGGCCGCGCGTCGAGCCAAGTGGCGACCGAGCCGGCATCGACGGCCGCGCGGTTGCCTCTTCCGGTCGTCGTCTCCGCGTCAGAGTCCAGAAGGCAGAGCGGCCCGACCGCCCACACCTTCCGGTCGAGCGCCTCTCCGTATCCCTTGGTGTACGCGCTCTCGAAGGCCGCGCACGTGTTGAAGACGAAGCCGTCGGCGGTAGCCTCGGCGTGCAGCGTGTCACGCCTTTCCTTCTCCAGCCCAGGAAAATGGAAGAAGCCAAGCGACGTGGCCTTGCTGGTGACGACGCGTACCGGAAAGTCGGGCACCTCGAACTGCTCGAAGTCACCGGCGACGCTGTCGGTGTCGTGCACGCCGTGCCTGGCCAGGCTATGCTGCGCCAGGAGGAAGAACGCGGACGGGCCGTGGAACACGAACCGTGGGATGTCAAGCCGGCGCGCGACGTCGGCCGTCCACGGGTTGCAAGTGTCGGCGACGAGGCAGTCCGGCCGGCGTGGCAGCGCCCGGAGGTACGTCTCCAGCGGCCCGGCGAGCAGCCAGACGGCCTCATAGAAGAGCGTGAAGTGGGACAGCTCCGTGACCATGTCGTGGCTCTCGCACCCCTCGGGCAGCCCCAGCGCCGGCCCCGGGAACTGCAGCTCGGCCACGTCGACGGCGAGCCCCTCGCGGAGCGCGTGCTCCAGGACGGCCCTGTTGCGCGCGGCGCTGACGGGCGTGAGGACCACGGTGACGCGCGCGCCGCCGCGGCCGGCGATGAGGCGCGCCAGGTCGAGCATGGGGATCACGTGGCCCGGCGCGAGGAGCGGCACCAGGACGAAGTGCAGCGGCTGTGCCATGGCCGCACCGAGCGCCGTACGTATGTGCAACAAGCCAACACGAAGTAGAGGATAATTTACTTGTTGTATGTATGTATGCTGGAAGGAGGAGCTATAGATTAGCATCTGGAAGGCCACTCCAAGACAAATAGAATCACGAGCACAGCTTAGCTAGCGTTGGATCGAGATCGAGACATACAATTGGACGCTGAAAAATAGAGTGGACACTGCTGCTACATCGGCCACAGCAAGATATTGGTTGGACGTTGGTGAGGTGATGCTGATTACAGGCATGCATCATTCACAAACGACGGTCGGCGGACGGCGATGGCCAACCACTAACAACACTAGTAGTTGTCCAAGTCTCCGATGCCAGAAGCGTTCTTCTCCGGCGAGTGGTGACGCGGTGGTCCCTCACCTGACTCCAGCTACGTGGACCGTGGATGGTGAAGGTGCAGCACGCAAGATGACAGGCACCACTCGCTGCTGCTCATCATTCGTTCACTGCATATTCAGCGTCTGCTACGTTGGCGGCGAGGCGCGGTGGGGGTTGAAGTTCGAGCGAGTAGCGGGCTTCGTCAACCGGTTCAAGGAGAGGGTGTGGCTGCCCTGGGTGAAAGCCTTGCCACAGCTCTGCCGGAGTCAACAATGCCGACGCCGATGGGTGTCGCTTACCTTCTTGGAGGTGTCGTGGTTCGAGGGCCTCTGCCGTCCTATCTCGAGCCCCGGGAGAATCACTTATTCCAGGTCTTTTTGGAATGGGTGATAACAGCGCTTTCGGTGCCGTGGACTTTTCTGAAGGCATCGTCTTGGAGTTGTATTGGTTTGCGTGTTCTGCTGCTGCTTGATGCGGGCATGCCAGGGTGACAACCCTGCGGTCCCGAACTTTTTCTTAAACGCGTGATTTTTTTTATGTCACAAACATTTTTTGAATGTATCAACATTTTAAAAAAGTTGTGCCATTTTTTTACACTGTATGAATATATTTTTAACTTGTGATGACATTTTTTAAAATTTAAGTAAATTAGTTTTTGGAATATATGTATTAAGAATATTTTGAAAATATCAACAAAAAGAAAGAATGATGAAACATAACTGCCTAACAAGTCCAAAAAATCCTATTGGAACAATCCACTATAGCCTCGTTTGGCGCGAGGCTAGACTACGAGGGCTAATTCTTGCCCACTATGATACCTATTGTAGCCTCAGTTTTGGCGCGGGGGCTTCTTCGTTTTTAGTAGGCCAGCCCGTTAAAACGGTATTAGAAAGTTCTATAGACCGGTGTAGACTGGTATTAGAACCTTCCACCATTTTTTTTCTTTTATCAGATTGTCCGGTTTTATTCTTTTACTTTGTTCCTTTTTTTTATTCTTGTTGCCTTTTTTTGTGTTGGTTTTCAATGGTTTTATTTTGGGTTTTGGTTTCCTGTGTTTCTTTATCTTTTTTTCATTCTTCCTTTTGTTTCAACACTTGTTTACTTTTTTCAAACATGTTGTACATTTTTCTTATATACCAGAAACTTTTTTTATACATGCTTAACATTTTTTCAACTACACGCTTACCATTTAAAAAGATTATATGTTTCCCTTAAAAAAAGATTATATGTTTTGACACCTAATATTTTCATACGCATTGTGCATTTTTGTATGCAGAGAAATTTTTTTTTATACCAGTCCAACAGTTTTAAAATGCATGATTAACATTTTCTCAAATATATGTATTCGAATTGATTTTGAATTACTAAATATTTTTTCAAATGAATGTGGACATATTTTTGAATGATATGGAACTTTTTCTTCAACTAAGTTAATACATTTTTTACATTATATAATTTTATTTAAATGTCACAAATACATTTCTGAAACACATGAGCACTTTTCAAATGTCACATAAATTTAGCTGAATGGCAGGAAACATTTTTAGAACTATGCAAACATTTCTTTTCATCATATAAACATTTTTTAAATGTCATGTACATCTTTGGAAACAATGGAACATTTTAAAATGTCATGATTTTTATTTTTTTATCGACATTTTCTAATAGTTGCGTCTCTTAATTTCAGAAGCTACGTCGACCGTGGATGGTGAAGGTGCAGCACGCAAGATGACAGACACCACTCGCTGCTGCTCATCATTCGTTCACTGCATATTCGGCATTTTGCTACGTTGGCTACACATTTATATTTTTCATATACACCTGAAACATTTTTATTCATGTTAAACTTTTTTAAATATATGATTGACATTTTCTCAAATACATAGTTTTAAGCTTTTATTTGGATCTGTTTACACGGTTTTCAAATACACGTTCATTCTTTTTTGAATGATATCAACAATTTTCTTAAACTATGCTAACGAATGTTTCACGGTGTGTGAACATTTGTAAATAAATGGTTAACAATTTTTCAAATATGTTTTTTGAAGTCTAGTTTCTTTATGCACATTGTAATCCCTCCATTCTATGATATAAGATGTTATTACAACCAATATGTTAGTATATCCGTTGTAATAACATCTTATATATGGCATGGAGAGAGTACATTTTTTGTATACATCAAAAACATATTTTATACACTTTTTTTCACATCCATGATTGATGTTTTTATTAGAATTTTTTTAATATGTGTTCAATATTTTTCAAATTCATGGTTTTTATTTTCTTAAGGAATTTTATGCTTTAAAAATACGAACAAAAAGAAACTAACTAACCTGCATGCTTCTTTTTCTTTTTTTGAGTAAAACATGCACGCTCCTGAAATCAGCATTCTACTGGTACCGAGTGACAGCCCATCTGGCCCATGTACGAGGGGAAGCTGGCTAGGACGTATTCGAAAACATGTTCAAAAATGAATTTTAGAAAAATGCTTGTCATGTATTTGAAAAAATTCAATGTGCATATAGAATTTTTCCACGTTTATAAAAAAAATGTACAGTGAGTATTAGAAAAAGTATACATGTATTTGAAAATTTAGAAAAGTAAAAGAAAAAAGGAATATAAACAAGAAGCAAATAAAAATTTCAGAAAACCTGATGAAAAATATAAATAAAATGACAAAAAAAAATAAAAATAGAAAAAGAAGAAACAAAATAAAACAACCAGAACATTACAGAAATACCCTCTCCCAGTATTTGGGCCATAACCTGCTAAAGAAACACCAGAGGCGAGAACTACGTGCGACTTGCAGTATGCGGGATACGGATGTAGCAATGGTTTTTTTAGTGGTAGACGTAGCAATGGCAGAAAGCGGCCATCCTCTCCCTCTTCCTCTTCGGTTCTCGATCTCATGGAAGGTCGGTCATGGTCGCCCAGGTGGATCGTATTCCCTGCGTAACACTATCCTGCTATATGGGCCAGTCCATTTCCTTCCCACCGGTTTGAGCAGATTCTAGATGCTTCTCCGAAATGGTCTTTTAAGTATGTTTTTTCTCTTTCGACTTTTTTTGTGTTCTTATTTTTCTTCCTATTTTATGTTTTTCTTTAATATTCTTTCTGTTATTACTTTGTGAGCATTTTTTAAATTTTCGGATTTTTTTTGTAATCTGAGAATATTTATCATATCAGTGAACATTTTTTGAATATCAGTGAAAAAATTCAGATTCGTGAACTTTTTTTAGTTCTGATTTTTTATTTTTGTGAACAGTTTTTAAATTAGCATCCTTTTTGTATTTCGCAAACATTTCTTGAATTCAAGGAAATTTTTGAAATTTGTAACCATTCTTTGATTGCGAACATTTTTTGAATGTTTTTATAGTTCACAAACATTTCTCAAAATTCACAAGCAAATTTTTCATAGATATCGACCGCCGGTGGGAGATGGACTTCCACGAATCCAAGAACCGGCTGCTGAGAGAGCTCCAGGTCATTTGTTTCAGGCCACCAAAGTAGCAGCTGCCGTTCATAAGGGCCGTGCAGGGGCGAGCACCTAAACCTGCAGAAAATAGTTTTGATAGACGAGTAGTACAAAGAGTTTGACGCCCTTGGATTACCGCCTTGTTCCTCTGTGGGTTGTGTTTTCCCAAAGAGCAAGGCTGTGCAGGAAGCGGTGGTCAGGCGGAGTTTACAGACGGTGTCGTCTTCTTAGGTGAAGTGGTTTTTGATGATTGTAAGAAGCTGCTGTAGGTACATAGTTGTTGCAGATGGCTTGTTCTGGTCAGAGGCAAATGGTATTCTGTTTTTATGAAACTGTAGGAACTAGAAAACAATATATTTGAATCATTTTTTTAAAGAATCATTTTTCGACGTGTTCATAAAGCAGTTACAACTGAAATATGCAGCCGATCTACTTGCATAATTACCTGTCCACTCAATGAACGGATAGATTAAACATGAAGCACCATTGGACATGGTTTGAACAATATCCACAACAAAACCTCAAACAATATTTCTGTCGCAGACCGACGTGTGCAATGATGTTGATTCAATATGTATATGTCCATATGTCTATGAAATATTTGTTCTTTATTCAATCTTGGGTTAGGGAAGAAGGAGATATTCGGGACGCGAACTTGGTGCTCTCGGGTACCCGCGCACCCTATATGAGGAAAAAAAATTAGTAATTAAAAAAAAGTTCAAAAAATTCCAAATCTTTTTTGGAATCAAACATGATCAGGTATTGTACTCATATAAAAAGTTTGGACAAGAAATGATTCATATTGACTTCGCGGCAAAAAAGACAAGTTTATGACGACAATATAGCGTGTATAGTATTTGTATATAGCGTTTTTTGCCGAATCTTCGACTCAGGATGCAACGAAAGTCATTCTTTGATGAATCTTTTTATATGAGTACAATACTTGATCATGTTTAATAACAAAAAAGATTTGGAATTTTTTTGAATTACTAATTTTTTTTGTGCATATAAGGTGCGCTGGTACCCAGGTTCTCCTTCATATTTTCCGAGATATTCGCAACTACTTACGGTTTCATTACAGGGCAGCTCATGGTCTTCCTATCGATCTATTATTCAGCTTTGTGTATATTCTTTCATAGCTAAATAGGTGGAAGGTCCATCCAATCTGGTTATGTCATGGACTCAAAAAATATCTGAATTTGACATCTTTGACTTTTTCTAAAGCGTGCCGTACTTTCTTGTCTCGGGGTAATACCAGTCCAAAGCAACCGATATACTGATCCATCAATGAATCAAAGTACGACGTGAGCGCATCATAGTTAGTAGCAAGAATGATAAATTAATCATGGTCACCTCAAGCAAGACTATGAGATTCCACGTACTAACACTAAACATTTTTTTAGAATACATTAATACTAAAAACAATACTGATATATAGCTCATGACGCGCTTTGTGCAGATACATAGTACTACTACGTACATGCAAAGTAACGGGGCAACTACTAAGTTGCATCATTTCTGCACGGATGCACGCATTATGAATATAAGAGTATTAGTTCCTCAGCAAGACTTGTACAGGTGGAATATGAAAGTCGGTGTGGATTAGGAGAGCAGGTGTCTTTCTACACCTAAGTCAAACACTATCTCTACAAGTTTTCTTCCTTTTTAGAGTAGGATGATGAAGGTTTCTTGCGGGCAAAGGGCACCACTATGTTAAACAACTTGGTCATCATGGTTTCTTGTGGGCAAAGCGCAAGACTATGTCTCTGCAAGACATTCGTCAGGATGATCACCGCTTTTCTCATTAAGATGACACATTTGTTAGGATGATTGAGGCTTTGCTCATTTAGACAATGCGTTGACGAAGGATTACTCTATGTGGTTTATGTAATACTTTGAAAACAAATGTACCCACTAGCACACGTCAGTCATTTTACACCCCCCCCCCTCTCGCCCCCTCCCTTCTCTTCCACGCCCACCGAACATGCTCGCGAGGGATTGGTGTGTTGATGACATCACACACAGTTAGAATAACAAACTGTTTCAACCATGTGCGATGTCAAAAGAATCACACACCGTTGGAAACTAGCTATTGTGTGTTGTGTCATGCAAACGCTTTATCCAGAGGAACGGTATAGGACGAGGGGGTACATCATACATGGTTGGGTAAGAAGAATTGTGTGCAGTTTCATTGCCACGATTATTCAGACCCGATCATGTCGATGTGTGTTCTATGGTAAACGGGCCGAAAAAACATAAGTGACGGTTTGTAAAGCCATGTGCGATGCCACATTTTCAACCATGCGCAATGACCCAATCTATATAGTGAGTAGTGATATTCAAGCTCCATGCACTCATATGTAAACCACATAATACCTTTATTCTTCCTTGTACAAGACCATAATATATTAGAGCACCACCGTAGGATTTACAATATGAATAGCTTAAACATATTGGAAAACATGCATGCACCATATTAAACAAATAAAAATAAAGCACACTACATGTAGTTGCTAATTTGTGTACCGCACATTGACACTGCTGCTCCGGCGGCGCCGCTCATTGGACAGCGGCTGAGCAAACTCCACATTTCGGCCAGTCTCCAGGTCCACCCGGGATACCTTAGTCCCGAGAAGCTCATTCCCGATCTCCACCAGTTTATCCAAGTTAGCTTTGGAGCAGTCGTTAAATGAGGCCGCGCTTCCACTCAGTTGATCTTGGAGAAGATGGAGTCCCTGCACGAGCTTCCAAATCAGAATGATGATCAACATATCCATAGCCATGCATGCATGTTGAGTTAGTTAGTTGCCTGCTTTCATGGGATGATTTTTGGCCACTCGCCGATGTAGAACTTCGCGAGATCCTTGTTGCGTCGTACGGAACCAATGTGCACATTGACTTCTGGAGGGATGCCATTGGGTTCTACAAATGTCGCACAGAAAAGGGACCATGTCCTCTGCATTCTATGTGTGGTTGCACATGGACGAGATGAGATCATCCGTCACTATAGCTCATTGCACAGGAAAGATTTGAAGAACCACTGGGGTATGTTGACGGGGATATATGACTACATCAAGGACCATGCCCGACTCAGAGAGATGTTCGCTCTTCTCTCGAGATGGTAACGGGTCCTTCTACAGCAGCAATCCCAAGTACCAACACTGCAGCCCCTATCACCGACAACAGAACCAGCATTGGAGGACCAAGAGAAGGCGTTGAAGTCCTAAGATGTCACCATGTAGAAACTTGATACTGCGATTGACTATATCATTCGACTTAGCATACATTTATGTTTGCTTCCACTTGTGTTCTCTGTCATGGATAGCTATAACTTGTGTTTTCTTTATGTTCTCGTGAATGACTATCAATTTTTTTTCTTTGCAAAAGGATGACTATCAAATTAACTCTGTCTACAAAATCTACAAACTGTGGCTTCCTGGTGATTCTAACTAGTAAAGGTAGCAAGTGCTCAGCGGCAACAAGGTAAATATGCATCTACATTTTATATCACCGATAACTGTGGGTAGAAATTGTGACAATGTGTACAAATTAAATGACGTTCTTCGATTGGTATGCAGTTTACTCTTCTTAGAATATCTATGACTTCTTTACCACAATTTCCGAGCCATGTCATCTTATCTTGACTCCGGGTATATACCAGTTCGAAGCAAACCATATAAAATTCATAAGTAGCTTTCCATTATTCCATCAACGAATCAAAGTATGATGTGAGCGCATCATGGTTAGTAGGAAGAGTGATTAATTAGTTATGGCCACCTTGAGCAAGACAATTAGATTCCAAAGGATAATAGTAAACATATTACTGGTAGTTCATGACGCGCTTTGTGCATAGACTGAGTAATGTACGTGCCAGGCAACTACTAACTGACATCATATGTGTATGGAAACACGGCATGTACAGCTGGAATATGAAAACTGATGCGGATTAGGATAGCAGGTGTCCCCTAGCTCTGCACGCAAGTCAAACCAATACAAGGGACAAACCTGATCTCTGCTCTGTGTATTTATTTATTATTTTAAAATGATGGTGGAACCATGGTGGTTTCTTGTGGGCAAAGGACGTGACAATGAGAAGTTCCTTGTGCTCGAACCATCATGTTTTTTTGTGGGCAAAGTGCACGACTATGCCTCTGCAAGACATTTGTCAGGATTTTCCTTCTTTTTATTTTTTCAAAAACGAGGTTGGAACATCCGGCCTCTGCATCATTGTGATGCACACATCCATCTATATTAAACTTGAGGTAAGGCAATGAGATATTTGTCAGGATGATCAAGGCTTTGCTTATTCAAAAAACGCTTCAAATACGGATTACTCGTGTAGTTTATGTAATACCAAATCACAACTATTAGAGTAAGTGACTTTGAAAACAAATCTGGTAGTGATATACCAGCTCCATGCACTCATATATATATAACACATATCAACACCTTAATTCTTCCTTGTACAAGACTATACTCCCTCCCCCCGTTTCAAAATGTAATGTTACTCTTTTAAAAAAAGTTAACCTTTCTATGTTTGACCAAGTTTATAGAAAGATATCAACATCTACATCAGTAAGCCATGGAGAATTTTGATAGGTAGACCTAATACCTGATTTATTGCATTTACCTGTCATATAAAATGGTTGCATGCTAAGAGATGATCACAACCCTAGCCGCCGCTTGGGCACAGGCCCCCGCGTTGCCCCCCGCTTGGGCGACTTGGGTGGCACCCCAACCCTAGCCGCCGCCGGGGCCTAAATCATCTTCCTCCCTTCCTTCCGCCGCGCCGGAGGACGCCACCGGCCTGCGCTCGGAGGCCGACGACAGTGGCGGGGATCCTTCCTCTCTCCCGCGTCTTAGGGGCCAACACACGTGGAGATGCGGCCGATCTAGAAGCGGCGGAGATGGCTTCGACGACAGCGGCGGTGGTCGGCCCTGCCTCGGGCCACGAGCGGCTGCCAGCGGTGGCTGGCCTGGATCGGGCGGTGGCGCGTCATCGGGCTTTAGATCGGCGACGGCGTCGAGGGCCTGGTGGACTGCCCGGTGGCACCTCTGGCAGATCTGTTCTAGCCGGTGTAGCCAGCGGTGGTGGTCATCTTCTTCTTCGTCGGAGGTGGACGGCCAGAGGCTGGGTGGTCGGATCTCAAGATCCATCATCTAGTCCCGGCTGTGACCTGTGAGTTGGGGAGACATGGTTGCCGGTGAAAACAGAGCCGACGACAGGCGATGGCGGTGTTCTACGCCGTTACCTTGATGAAGGCATCGTCGTGTAACTACTGTCGACCCACTCGTGCTGCTCCGGGGGAAACCCTAGGATCTGGTGTTCCAGATCGGACGATGGCGGCACTGCAGTGTCATTTCTCTCTTGGGAGCATCGTTTGTGGAGCAGCGCTGGAAGTCAGAGGCAGGAGGTGGAGCGGCTTCGTCTTGCATGGAGTTTCGGTGGAGATATCAAGTCATGCCTGCCCGACAGGTGCTACGCTTTGTCATGCCTGGTCGGCAGGTGCTACGCACAACAGATCTTCCAAAGACTTCAAGCTGTGTCGGCTGGTGGTACTTGGCAGCATGGTGCGGAGGTGTATTGGTGGCGGCCGCGACGTGCTCAGCTGTTCGCGCGCAGGGAGGTGGTGTCGTTGGGCGCCGTGGTGGCGTCGACGACAGTTAGACCGAGCAAGGTTAATGCGTCAGTACAGCTCTCGAAATGGAGCGGTAGCAGTTGGTGGCGGCGGCCTCTGAGAGCGCGTCGGACCGGTGTGTCCCCCAGACCCGGCAAGTGGCTAGGTTGGGGCCTCAGGTCTTAGATGTTAGGCTTGGCTGCGAGGTCTGTGGTATTAGGCCCGGACTATTAGCATCCCTTCATCAACTGGATATGAGTAGCGACAGATGTTGCCTAGACGGTGGCTTCAGACTTACTGTTGTATTTCTTTGTAAGGTCTTCTGTGAATAATTAAAAAAGTGGTTGCATGCATCGACCAGATGCAGAGGCCGGGGGTCTTTCCTCCTTTTGTAAAAAAGATTTGTCATATAAAATCGCAGTTATTATTAGTAAGTGACATTGAAAGCAAATGTAGTAGCGATAATAATTCCATGCATTCATATGAACCACATAACAACACCTTCATCAATTCTTCTGTAATATGCACAAAACTATATTATAGCACCACCGTATAGTAGGATTTACTATATGAACATATAAAACATAATGGTAAACATGCATGCATATACATGCACCAAATTAGACGGACAAAAAAAATGAACACACTAGGTCTTTGCAGTTGCTAGTTCGTTGTGACGACGACGCCTCTCATGGGAGAGCTGCTTTGCAAACTTGGCTAGTTGATCCGCGTTGGTGCCCTCGTCGGGTACCTCCACATTCCGGCCTGTCTCTAGGTCCACCTGAGATACCTTCTTCCCGAGAAGCTCATTCCCAATCTCCACCAACTTATCCAAGTTAGCTTTGGAGCAGTCGTCGATCGAGCCTGCGCTTCCGCTCAGTTGATCATACTGCATTGGCATGTACAACAACCATTCATAATTACCGAGCAGATAATTGTTGTGTACATCAATTGATGAAGAAGCCGGGGACTACTCTCTTTAAATTACCACAATAGGACACTTGTTATGTTTTCTTTTTTGGATATAAATAAGTAGGTGGGTAGGTACCTGGATACGCAGGTATTGATGGGAGGAGCCGAGGGCTGCGGAGAGGACGGAGAGGTGGATGTCGACCATGTCGCCGCTAGCCGCGTTGAACATGTCGAGGATCGGGACGGTGCCGCCCTTGAGGATCCAGTTCAGGATGCCCCACTTGGCGGTGTCCTTAGCACTATACTTGCCTTTGGGATTCGAAGACGTCCCGCAGCCGATGGAGATGACCATGTATGACTTCCCGAGCAAGTCACCGTTCCCAGCCACGATGATGTCCTCCGCCACATGACTCATCGCGCATAGTGTCTATTGTAGTCATGCACGTGAGATATCGAGTCAGTTGGGCCTGCCAGACGACCAATTGAGTTGTGTGTACTGGTGAACTTAAGTAGTTACAGGGTTGTTGGCGGCGACGCCGCCGTCAATGAGGTTGAAGGCCCTTGTGCCGCCCTTGCCGTCTACGGTCTCAAAGTAATGCGCCGGGAAGAAGGTGGGTGCGGCGGAGGTGCCGATGGCGATGTCTGACAGGAGCGCGTTCTTCGCTGGCTGGTTCTTCAGCTGATCAATCATGCATGTACATATGATTAGTTGATTATTTGTTACTAGGTAGGTAGTACCATATCATGCATGCATCACATGGGCACCTGGAAGCTGGAGAAGATGGTTGGTTGCAGGTGGGCGATATCGAAGGCTGGGATGACCACGCTGGTGAGAGCTCCGTCCAGCTTCGTTTGGCCGAGGTGGCGACGGAGGAGCGACTGAAGGTACTTGTCGTTGTACTTGGGCCCGGTCACCATCCCCAGAGCTGTGCCGATCTTGGAGAAGATGGAGTCCCTGCACCTTGGCAATTGTTACGATGTCGGAGGCTAAGGAAATGATTATTCACGTGCTTTTATGCGTATAGTGATATATACATATAAATGCATGTATGTTTACTTAGTTGCATCCGTACTTCTGTGGGAAGATTTTGGGCGACTCGTCGATGTAGAACTTTGCCAGATCCTTGGCGTCGAACAGCGGCCGTCCATCCTTGTCCCGCGCCGTGAGCATCACCGTCAAGAGGCCACCGGTGCTGGTGCCGGCGACCACGTCGAAGTAATCCGCGATCCGAGCATCCGGCCCGTCCAGTTTCTACACGCAACACATTACACATGCAGTGATATGAATGAGAAGCTAGCATGTACACATATATATACTTGATATATGACAGGATCGATCGATGAACATATCAAAGTGGAGTATCTTACCTGGAGCTCCTTTTCAAGGAAGGCGAGGACGGTGGCCGGGATGATCCCTCTGACGCCGCCGCCATCGATGCTCAGGATGGTCACCAGCTTATTCACCGTGTCACCTCCTACAGAAGAACTACTACTTGCCATTGATTTGGAGTTTGGTAACACGTACGACCCAAGCTAGCTACGAAAACTCAAGAACGGAATGTGGCAAACTAAGGATTTGGCTAGAAAGAACAAACTTGTTATATAGACAGGTCTGGGACAACTCATAAATTCACTAAGAAGCAACAAATATTAACTGGCTCCCTCAAGTGCAGGGTGTAATTGCAAAGTCAGACATAAAAAAGGACAGAACACAACTAATCCTAATATTATATATAGTATGACCCCACAGGTTCCTTGTGCTCAAGAACATATCACAAAGTCAGATCCCCTCTACCCCTCTCTCTTTCTCTCCCCCCAATCCTTTTTAACTTAATCAATTCTTATAGTTGTGCGTTTTGTATCAACTAGGTAGATACATTACCAAGGGCCAATAAAACAATCCTTTTCCTAAACAAGATTCACATAATAATTCCTTTCTTCACAGGTACTTGTGCGTGCATGAGTTTCGTTTTAGAATAGGATTTGGTTGCTCAATGGATTTTATGCATACACAAGTATTTCAACCTGTTGTATGAGAAATGCTAAAATAAATTTTTGTTACATTTGCATGTCATTTTGAGAAGAAACATGGGTGCTTCACAGTTCGTAGTGGAAGCTCCCCTTGCAAATTCAGTACACGAGAGAGGCCATGTTCGGATGGATAAGATGCCTCAAAAAATGAAGGTCTTTCTTCGGAAGTTGGCAAGTGGTTCCTTTCAACTACTGGTAGCTGGACAAGAAACCAAGGCCTAGTCAAGCCCTGGATACATGTTTATATATATATGTCAGTATCAGAGGGATGTGCAGACCATGTGTACAATCATTTGCCTCATTGGTGAACTCTGAGGATCTGGCTCGACATTTTCATAGGCCTATTTTAACTCAAGCCTTTGCACACCACAATGAACTTCAGGAGTTAGTTTTGCAGCGTAGTAACCCTCAAGTGCAGGACAAATGGATGCACAAAGGAAAAAAAAAACATTGGGCACACCTCCATCATGATGTATATTGCCTAAAAACCGATGGTGATGCTCATTTGACGTTCAAATGGTTATGGATAAGCAGTTGCAGACTCGGACACAACATATTTCTTGGCTACTTCTCCATGATAGAGCCAATACCAGAAACCTCTTCAAAAGAACATCTATGCACCTTAATGAGTGAACTGAAGAAACTTCAATGCATCTCTTCTGGGATTACTCCTTTTCTCAAGTTTTTTGGACTAACACTCTTCCTACCAAAGAAAGAGGCACTTCCCTCTATGATGAAGCAATCCTTGGGTCACCAAAATCTAGCTAACAGCATTGTCCTGGACATAATTATCTTGGGCTGCTGGAACATTTGGAATCAAGGAAATGGTAAGATTTTTAGAAGGGAAGCTCAAAGTGTAAATTCACGGAAGTACATGCTCAAGCAAGATCTCACCCTCCTAGAACACATGATCAAGAGCAAATTTGTGGATACATTAAAGGATTGGGTGCGTACACATCGATGCTGTTATCAGATACATAAATTCATATTTCATCATGACCCCAAGAGCAGGAATTGGACAATGTTCTTTTGGAATCTTTTTCCTGTGTACATATTTGTAACTGTCTTATATAATTAATGAAAACACCGTAGAAGAATTGTTCTATGGTTGGAGGTTAAAAAGGAATAGAAGACCATAATATGGCTCTTGTATGCATGTGGCATGATAGAAATTCTAAAATTATTTAAAAAGGCTTTAGGAAAGTTTAGTCTTACGTCGTTAAGCCAAGAAAGTTGCTAACCAGTTAAGAGCAATTCTACCAGAGGTGTTATATCAGCCCGAACTTCATAATAATACCCCATATGGCATTTTTGCTGGAATTTTGTCTATTATGGGCCAGCCCAATAGCAGTTTCAGAAATTTCTAATAAATCCTAGAGGCCCACGCAGCCCATTCGTGCAAGGCAAGAGGTGGAACTAAAGTTTAGTGCCACATTGCTAGTTTAGAGGGAGTTGGACCTCTTTATAAGGGAGGTTCTTTCCCCACATATATGAGCATTAGAACAAGAGGGACATCCACGCGTGCTCCTCCTCCGCCGCCCGCCTCGCCGCGGGTTGCGGGAATGAGCCGATGTCTAAATTTTTGCCACGCACGAAAGGTCACACGGAAGCTGAAAAGTTTTTTTTACAATAGTGGAGTTTGAATGCGAACGGTGCAGCCCTTTGGCTGCTGGCTGTTCGCTTCATCTTCGTCTCTTCGTTTCACCTTCCGTCGCTGCCCTCTCGCCTCCTTCTCTTGCGCCTATAAAAGGGAGCTCGCTCCTCTCAGAGAGACGCACCAGAACTTCTCCTTCCTCTCGCCACCAGTTCCAATCTCTGAGCTACTGCTGTCTTCCTCATCTCGGCTTGCGGCGTGCACCGCGAGTCGGGACAGTAGGCCTCCGAAACCGCACCTCTTTGAGTCCTGTACGGGAGAAGGGTGATAAGGTTTTTGGGGAGCGCTCCGCACGACTACTGACTTCCTCATCACGGACTCCGACGACTACTTCCCCGACGATGACTTCTTCCCCGACGTCGACGACCTCATCGACGACATGGCTGGAGAGGATGTCGACCCCAAGTCTAGTGCTTCTGCTGCTGCTGTCCCGTACATGTTTTTGCTCTTTCTGTTAGAAGTCCTGCCACAGTTCTTTGCTCTTGTTTCTGCCCTACATATGTTAGGTTCTACTTCATATATGCAACTTGCTATACTATCTGCTCTAGATGTGTTTAGTTACAGTTCATATGTGAAGTTGCTGTTTACCTTTTCTTTGTCAAATCGCATGACTTTTTTTATCACTGCTATACTAGTCGTGCTTTATCTAGTATTTCTGTTAATAAAATCATTCGGTAAATTGCTCATATTTCCAACAATCCAAAAACCTTATTATAGGAAATTTACCCCGAGTGGTTCTGCTGCTTCCATGAGACCTCCTATGTTTGAGGGTATCCACTATAAGAGGTGGCGCGTGAGAGCAGTCTTATGGTTTCAAACCAAGAGTTGCTATGACGCCACTCTTGGCAAACCCGAAGGAGAGCTTGATGCTCAACAGGCACAAGCTTTTCAGAAAATGGATACTCTGTTTAAGGCTGCTCTCTTGAGTGTTCTTGGTGAGAACATAGTTGATGCTTATGCATCAATTGATAATGGAAAAAATATGTGGGATGCACTCGAGGCCAAGTTTGGGGTCTCGGATGTTGGCACTGAGTTGTACATCATGGAGCAATTCTATGATTACAGGATGACTGAAGAGCGCTCCGTGGTTGAGCAAGCTCATGAGATAAAGTCATTTGCTAGAGAACTTGAGCACTTCAGTTGTATGCTACCGGACAAGTTTGTTGCCGGAGGTATCATCACTAAGCTTCCTCCTTCGTGGAGGAACTTTGCTACCTTACTGAAGTATAAGAGACAGGAGTTTTCCATCCCTGATCTCATTGGCACTCTTGATGTGGAAGAAAAGGCGAGAGCAAAGGACACACGTGCTCGAGGTATTGAGGGAGGATCTAGTGCCAATCTGGTACAGAAAAAGAACTTCCAGCCCCACAAGTTCAAGAACAAGGGCAAGTTTGATGGTAAAGCAAAGTTTGATGGGAAGAACAAGGCTGTGCAACACACGAACTTCAAGAAGAAGAATGACAAGAATAAAGGTGCTTGTCATGTGTGTGGGGATCCTGATCATTGGGCTCCTAGTTGCCCTAATCGCTATGACAAGGGTTACCCTGGGAAAGGCGGCAAGACCGCTAATGTTGTCATTGGAGACACTGACATGAAGGATGCTGGGTATGGTATATTCCCCACTATTCTTTCAGTATGTCATTCTCCCGATTGGTTGATTGACACGGGTGCTAATGTGCATGTATGCGGTGATATTTCCATGTTTTCGTCTTATCAGACCGCAGGGACTTCAACCGTGCTGATGGGCAACGGTTCAAGTGCTTCTGTTCGTGGTGTTGGCACGGTCGATCTGAAGTTTACTTCGGGGAAGATCGTGCGGCTGAAGAACGTGCATTATGTCCCCTCCGTTAATAAAAATCTTGTTAGCGGATCTCTTCTGTGTAGAGATGGCTACAAGCTTGTCATTGAGTCGAATAAATTTGTAATATCCAAGTATGGAACCTTTGTTGGTAAAGGCTATGAGTCAGGAGGCCTGTTTCTTTTATCCTTATCAGACGTTTGCAATAAAGTTGTTAATCATATTTGCAACAACAGTGAATCAAATGTGTGGCATTCACGTCTTTGTCATGTTAACTTTGGTTGCAAGTCGCGACTAGCGAAGTTGAACTTAATCCCTAGTTTCACCACTGTCAAGGGATCCAAGTGTCAAGTGTGTGTGCAAGCTAAGCAACCTCGTAAGTCTCATGTGACTGCGGAAACGAGAAATCTTGCACCACTAGAACTCATACATTCAGATCTATGTGAAATGAATGGTGTTTTGACAAAAGGTGGAAAGAAATATTTCATGACGTTAATTGACGACTCCACTAGATACTGCCGTGTGTATCTTCTGAAATCTAAGGATGAGGCTTTGAACTTTTCAAGATCTATAGAGCTGAAGTGGAAAACCAACTTGATCGAAAAATCAAGAGGCTTAGGTCCGACCGTGGTGGAGAGTATTTTTCCAATGAATTTGATGCTTTTTGTGCGGAACATGGTATAATCCATGAGAGGACGCCTTCCTATTCACCTCAGTCAAATGGGGTGGCCGAAAGAAAGAACCGTACTATAACAGATCTGGTTAACGCCATGTTAGGCACATCGGGTCTCTCCAAGGCATGATGGGGGGAGGCGATATTGACTGCATGTCATGTCCTAAACCGAGTTCCCAGAAAGAACAAAGAGATAACTCCATTCGAGGAATTGGATAAGAAAAGGTTAACACTCTCTTATCTACGAACATGGGGTTGTTTGGCGAAAGTCAATGTTCCAATTCCAAAGAAGCGGAAGCTTGGACCAAAGACTGTGGATTGTGTTTTCCTGGGATATGCTTTTCATAGCATTGGCTATAGATTCTTGGTTGTAAAATCTGAGGTACCTGACATGCATGTCGGTACGATCATGGAGTCGAATGATGTGACTTTCTTTGAAGATATCTTTCCCATGAAGGATATGGCTACCTCATCTAATCAGGAGATGCCTAGTTCATCGAATCAGGAACCAGTTACAATTGCCGAACCTGCCATTTCGATGGAACACTTTGAAAGTCCTGTGGAGGAGAACAATGAAGTTCCTACTAGGAGCAAGAGACAGGGGACTGCAAAGTCCTTTGGTGATGATTTTCTTGTGTATCTCATAGATGATACTCCCAGTTCTATTTCAGAGGCCTATGCATCTGAAGATTCTGACTACTGGAAGGAAGCGGTTCGTAGTGAGATGGATTCCATCTTGGCGAATGAAACTTGGGAGATAACTGATCGTCCTTATGGGTGCAAACCTATAGGATGCAAATTGGTATTCAAGAAGAAGCTTAGGCCTGATGGTACTATTGAAAAGTACAAGGCCCGGCTCGTGGCTAAGGGTTATACCCAAAAGGAAGGTGAAGACTTCTTTGATACTTACTCACCTGTGGCTCGACTGACCACTATTCGAGTGCTACTTTCACTAGCCTCGCATGGTCTTCTCGTTCATCAAATGGATGTTAAGACTGCTTTCCTAAATGGAGAGTTGGACGAGGAAATTTATATGGAACAACCAGATGGGTTTGTACTAGATGGTCAGGAAAGAAAAGTGTGCAAGTTGCTGAAGTCTTTGTATGGACTCAAGCAAGCACCAAAACAGTGGCATGAGAAGTTTGAAAGAACTTTAACAGCTGCAGGCTTTGTTGTAAATGAAGCTGACAAATGTGTGTACTATCGCCATGGTGGGGGTGAGGGAGTTATCCTTTGCTTGTATGTTGACGACATACTGATTTTCAGAACAAATCTGAATGTTATTAAGGAGGTCAAGGATTTCCTATCTCGCTGTTTTGAGATGAAGGATTTAGGAGTGGCTGATGTCATTCTGAACATCAAGTTGTTGAGAGACGATGATGGTGGGATTACATTGCTTCAATCTCACTATGTGGAAAAGATCTTGAGTCGCTTTGGCTATAGTGATTGCAAGCCCTCTCCAACACCATATGATGCGAGTGTGTTACTTCGAAAGAATCGAAGAATTGCTAGATATCAATTGAAATATTCTCAGATTATTGGCTCGCTTATGTACTTAGCCAGTGCTACAAGACCTGACATCTCTTTTGCTGTTAGCAAGCTGAGTCGGTTTGTCTCAAAACCAGGAGATGTGCATTGGAAAGCTCTACAGAGAGTTTTGCGCTATTTGAAAGGCACTGCGAATTATGGAATTCACTACACCAGGCACCCAAAGGTGCTTGAAGGGTATAGTGACTCAAACTGGATCTGAGATGCTGATGAGATAAAGGCCACGAGCGGTTATGTATTCACTCATAGAGGTGGCGCTGTTTCTTGGAAGTCTTGCAAGCAGACCATCTTAACGAGGTCAACAATCGAAGCAGAACTCACAACACTAGATACAGCTACGGTCGAAGCAGATTGGCTTCGTCGGCTCTTGAATGACTTGCCGGTTGTTGAGAAACCTGTACCGGGTATCCTTATGAACTGTGACAATCAAACTGGGATCACGAAAGTGAGAAGCTCAAAAGATAACATGAAGTCATCAAGACACGTTCAGAGAAGGTTAAAGTCTGTCAGGAAAATGAAAAACTCCGGAGTTATTGCATTGGATTATATCCAAACGTCTAAGAATCTGGCAGATCCTTTTACTAAGGGTCTATCACGTAATGTGATAGATAATGCATCGAGGGAGATGGGTATGAGACCCACAATATGAGTTGTTCACAGTGGTAACCTATTCTTTGTGATCGGAGATCCCGTGAATTAGATGTGGAAGACAAGCTGTTGGTCAACTGAGAGGAGAGTATCCTTACTATCAACAATACCACTCCATGAAGATGCAATACTCTCCTAATCTGCATGGCAGGTTGATGTATATCTTAATGTGTTCTAAGTGGCTCATTGAAGCAGAGATATCATCCTGCAGAACATCTTTTGAAGAACACACCTATATGAGTCTGATTGTCAAACGTCGCAATCTATGAGAGTAGGGTTCTCTCTAGTAAACTCGTGAAAGGTCTCGGAGTATGACGCATAAGCTCCACCCGCGGGGAAGACCCACGGTAGCCACGTATCGGTCAAGGCTTTATGTGAAGCTAGATTCGCAGAAAACTTGCAGTTCAAGGCCCAGTCCACTGTCCAAGTTGCTTACTAGTGTAGCATAGAGTTCCAGGTGGAAGTTCAACTTAACAGTCTCCATTGTAGTACCGGTATATAAAACAGTATTTTGGAATCAAAGGCAATTTTTGTGTGCCTCTCGGATCTGGTGGGGGATTGCTGGAATTTTCTCTATTATGGGCCAGCCCAATAGCAGTTTCAGAAATTCCTAATAAATCCTAGAGGCCCACGCAGCCCATTCGTGCAAGGCAAGAGGTGGAACTAAAGTTTAGTCCCACATTGCTAGTTTAGAGGGAGTTGGACCTCTTTATAAGGGAGGTTCTTTCCCCACATGTATGAGCATGAGACCAAGAGGGACATCCACGCGCGCTCCTCCGCCGCCGCCCGCCTCGCCACGCCACGCCTCGTCACAACGCACTGCGGGTTGCGGGAACGAGCCGATGTCTAAATTTTTGCCACGCACGACGGGTATACGAAAGGTCACACGCAAGCTGAAAAGATTTTTTTATGATAGTGGAGTTTGAATGCGAACGGTGCAGCCCTTCGGCTGCTGGCTGTTCGCTTCATCTTCGTCTCTTCGTTTCACCTTCCGTCGCTGCCCTCTCGCCTCCTTCTCTTGCGCCTATAAAAGGGAGGTCGCTCCTCTCAGAGAGACGCACCAGAACTTCTCCTTCCTCTCGCCACCGGTTCCAATCTCTGAGCTACTGCTGTCTTCCTCATCCCGGCTTGCGGTGTGCACCGCGAGTCGGGACAGTAGGCCTCCGAAACCGCACCTCTTTGAGTCCTGTACGGGAGAAGGGTGATAAGGTTTTTGGGGAGCGCTCTGTGCGACTACTGACTTCCTCATCACGGACTCCGATGACTACTTCCCCGACGACAACTTCTTCCCCGACGTCGACGACCTCATCGACGACATGGCTGGAGAGGATGTCGACCCCAAGTCTAGTGCTTCTGCTGCTGCTGTCCCGTACGTGTTTTTGCTCTTTCTATTAGAAGTCCTACCACAGTTCTTTGCTCTTGTTTCTGCCCTACATATGTTAGGTTCTACTTCATATATGCAACTTACTATACTATCTACTCTAGATGTGTTTAGTTACAGTTCATATGTGAAGTTGTTGTTTACCTTCTCTTTGTCAAATCGCATGACTTGTTTTATCACTGCTATACTAGTCGTGCTTTATCTAGTATTTCTATTAATAAAATCATTCGGTAAATTGCTCATATTTCCAACAATTTTTGGCCAAAACATTTTGTCTAGCAAATTTGTTGTCCCGCGCTTCATCGCCATAAATTTTTAAGCGCGCTACAAAAACCTCCCTACAGCCTCCATATTGGAGGTTGGAGAGGCAAAATATAACTCCCATCAGCCACCAAAATTTTGACGTTAGAGGCCTTCCAGGACACGCAGACCCTTCCGCCGCCACCCAAATAGCCTCACAGCCGCCATTTGCTATAACCTTTGGTCCCCGAACAGCTGCCATTTGGCACCACGGTGCCGATGCACCGTTCTAGGGCCTACCACAACTCGCCGCAGCATCACACCTGCTTCCCATCATCCGTCCGACCACCGCCATGGCTGCACCACAGGAGCTGGATGCGGGCATGTATCTGTCGCCATTTCTCCTTTCCCCGGCTTGTTGAGGAGGTCGACATCATGTGCAGACCGTCTATAACTCCATCTCCTGCGCCGGTAGTGCCATATTTAGCCTGCGAGATTTCAATGTGTTCGACGACTTGCCCCAATGTATATTTGCCCCAAATTTGTTCATATTTATTGATCTAGCCCCTCATAGACCCATTTAGATGACATATAATTCAAATTTATGTAGATTCCGTCAATGGAAGAGGATTTTTTTTGATGATTTATCATCATCTTCGGATGACTCCGATAATGATTTGTTGGATGACGAATAGGAGAAGGCTTTCTTGATGGTTGCTCAATGGATGATGAGAAGAGGGACATGAAAGCCAATGAACCGTTCATCACATAGCGGAGGAATGTCACTGGTCTGCTAGCTTTTTCTAATTTATAGAAGGTGACCGTGACACTTTGGATGATCAGATACGGCACTCGTGATGAGTATCCTTGAATGGAAAGAAGATACAATTGTAAAGTTCATGTAAGTGTTTGCCAATGTTGTGATAAGGATTGTTTAACTACTTTGGGAGGACGGGATGAGGATTTTAGCATCTAATGAAAAAAGAGACTAGCTTGGGATGGTTGAGAACATCGACTGTCTGCATTGGAGGTGGAAATATTGCTTTGTAGCATGCCATGGCATCACCTAGCATTGCTATGATTGTACTATTATTTTGGAAGCGATTTACTCCGAGGATTAGACATTGCTACTTTGGCTTGCCTGGCTCTCACAGTGACATCAATGTCTCACAAAGATCTCATCTTTTTGCTAGTCTAGCATGTGGTGATGCTCCGTCATGCAACTTCAAAGTGAATGGTCGTGAGTATTACCAAGGCTACTATAAAGCCAGTGATATATATCTAGGTCAACATTTGTGAAGAAAATTTTCAATCCTCAAGGTAAGAAAAATAAGCAATTCACAAAGTGTCAAGAAGCATCATGTAAGGACGTTGAGAGACTATTTGAAGTGTTACAAGCTCAGGTTTCAATCTGTAGATGCGACCTAGCCCTTTAGTTATGTTGAATTCATTATGTATCGACGATTGCGTCAATGTCGTAGTTGTGGCCGTTGTGAAACGCATTGCCGACGACGATTCCGTCCACCCCCAGCAGCCTCGAGACCACCATTGGACGCAAATTGAGCCCATCTAGGTGTATAACCCACCCACACATCCAACCGATGCCTATTTCGCGTTATGGCGAGTCACGCTACGATTTGATGTCACCGGTGACTAAACATTGGCCTAACAGAGGGGTATATGGCCCCTATGCAACCAGATGTCATTGCTACTACTGACACCGGTCCTCAGAATGCAGAGGTGATGAAGGATAAACCAAAAAGAACTTGGAAGAGGAAGGTTTATCCTACATCGGCGGTGCGTAGGAGTGCGAGAGTAAAACAAAAGAAAAAAAATTCCATGATGAAATATGAAAGGGATATTCTGGAATAGCATAGGTCTAGCGGACTTGGCTAAAAGGAGATTCCTTTGTGATACATCGATAGAGCAAAATTTGGATTTCATGGCTTTATTATAGACGGCTAGAGATAATTTCACTCCGCAATTTCTCAACACCATTTCGGGGGGGGGGGGGGGGTTATTTTTGATTGGCACTATCTACCTCCAAGGGGGCGATCTGGAGGGATATTACTTGGGGGTAAAGTGCAAAACTTTAGAAGTGCTAAATGTGGTTCACGGTGAATTTGCTGTCAATTTTTGTGTAAGATCAAAAATTGATGGCTTCAGATGGGCTTTGGTGGCCGTATATGGTGCGGCGCAGCCAGAGCTTAAGCCCGACTTCCTCGCAGTTTTGGTGAGAATTTGTGGTGATGAAAGGCTGCCCATTCTGATTGGAGGAGATTTAAATATCATTAGAAGACAAGGCGAAAAAGTTAATGACAACTTCGATGGAAGATGGTCATTCATGTTTAATATGATCATTGAAAGTCTCGACTTGAGGGAGATTGACCTCACTAGTAGGCAATTCACGTGGGCCAATTCCCTGCCAAACCCTACTTACGAGAAATTGGACAGGGTTGAGTGGGAACAGAAATTTCCACTGGTAACGGTTCATTTCTAACCATACTCCATTGTTGGTTGATTCCGGGGCAGCGACCCATGTGGGAAACATAAATACTTTCTCTTTCGAATTAGGATGGTTCGAGATGGAGGGCTTCATGGATCTCATTGCGACAGAATGGACCAGGGAGTCTGGTGGGTCCTCTAATGTGGAGACATGGCAAAACAGAATTAGAGATTTGTGATAGTTCTTGAGAGGATGGGCCAAAAACCGAAGTGGTATTTATAAAGTTGAAAAGGAGAGACTAACACAAATTAGTAATGAACTTGATGTTAAAGCGAAATCCACCCTTCTTAATATGTCTGAGCGAGATATTAAGAATGAGGCCAAGAAGAAGTTACAAGCCCTTATGAGAGAGGAGGGGATGAAATGGGCTCTTAGAGCAAAGGTTTCTAAGATCGTCCAAGGGGATGATAATACACAGTTCTTCCATGTGATGGCTAATGGGAAGCATAGAAAGAAGAAGATAATTCAGCTTGAACAAGATGAGGGTACAATCGTAGGACATGAGAACCTAAAATTGCACATCTCCAATTATTATAAGTAACTTTTCGGAGCACCCGAAGAAAGTTTTGTATCTCTAGATGAGAGTGCGATCAGGGGCACACCTCAACTTAACTTAGAAGAGAATGAGGTGTTGTCTGCTCCATTCACTGAGAAAGAGGTGTTTGATGCAATAACGCAAATGAAGCACAATAAAGCCCCCGGGCCAGATGGTTTCCCGGCCGAATTTTATCAGAAATGCTGGCATATCATAAAGCGAGATCTTATGCCTATGTTCCATGATTTGTTCGATGGTCACTTTAATCTTTTTCACCACAATTTTGGAACAATAGAGTTGTTGCCAAAGAAGGTGGAGGCTATTCGCATTGAGCAGTTCAGACCGATCTGTCTTCTCAATGTAAGCTTTAAGATTTTTACAAAGGTTGGCATGAACAGGTTGACACGGATAGCCCCTTCGGTTGTGCAACCAACTTAAACTGCCTTCATTCCAGGATGACACATCCTAGAAGGGATTGTGGTCCTACATGAAACGCTTCATGAAATCCATACGAAGAAACTAGATGGTGTTATCTTCAAAGTGGATTTTGAAAAAGCGTATGATACGGTAAAATGACCCTTTCTCCAGCAAGCCTTACGTATGAAGGGGTTCAATGAATCTTGGAGGTCTCAGGTGGATTCATTCATACAGAAAGGTAGTGTCGGGATAAAGTCAATGATGACACAGGTCATTATTTCCAGACACATAAGGGGTTACACAGGGGGACTCCATGTCTCCAGTGTTGTTTAACATTGTAGCGGATACGTTTGCCGTACTTATTAGTCGGGCCAAAGAGAGTGTCCAAGTAGGAGGACTCGTCCGCCACCTTGTAGAGGGGGGTGTCTCCGTTCTACAATACGCAGATGATACTATTATATTCATGGAACACGATCTTGCAAAAGCTAGGAATATGAAGCTTGTGTTATGCTTTTTTGAGCAACTGTCTGGGCTAAAAATCAATTTCAATAAAAGCGGATTGTTCTGCTTTGGGATAGCCAAAGAGGAACAAGACGATTAGAGAAAATTGTTCGGTTGTGAAATGGGATCCTTACCATTTAGTTATCTAGGGATCCCAATTCATCATAGACGTTTAACGAACAAGAAAAGGAAATGTATAGAAGATAGATTTGAAAAAAGACTAAGCTGCTGGAAGGGCAAGCTAATGTCTTACGGAGGTCGGCTGGTTTTGATAAATTCGATTTTGACGAGTCTGTTGATGTTCCCCTTATCTTTCTTTGAAGTACCGGTAGGGGTACGGAAAAGACTAGACTTCTATAGATCCCGGTTCTTTTGGCAAAGTGATGAGGCCAAGAAGAAATACACATTGGTTAGATGGGATATCATTTGTAGACCAAAAGACTAGGGTGGGTTAGGGATCAAAAATCTAGAGGTAAGGAATAGATGTATGCTTAGCAAATGGTTATACAGACTATCTGTTGAGACCGAGGGTATGTGGGTACAAATCTTGCAGAATAAGTACCTACACTCTAAGACTTTGGCCCAGGTTACCGCTAGGCCAATGGACTCACCCTTTTGGAAGGGGTTAATGGGACAAAGGTAACTTTCTTCCAATGGGTGAAGTTCCTACTTGGTAATGGTACCACTACTAGATTCGAGGAGGATACATGGCTAGGGAAGATGCCTTTGGCTTTGCAATACCCTTCCCTATATAATATTGTGCAACGTAAGGAGGATTATGTCGCCACAACATTAAACTCGGCACCGCTTAATATCCAATTTAGGAGATCCCTAGTAGGGGAACGTTGGAATGCTTGGTTGCACCTGGTCCATAGGTTGATGGATGTTCAACTATCAGATCATGCTGATACAATTCGCTGGAAGTTAACCACAAATGGAATCTTCTCAGTGAAATCCATGTATTTGGACTTAATTGATTCCGAGCCATTGCCGAGGTCTTTGCACATATGGAAGATTAAAGTTCCGCTTCGAATTAAAATCTTTATGTGGCTCGTCCACAAATGAGTCATTCTGACCAAAGATAACTTGGTGAAAAGAAATTGGGTTGGTAACTCCAGGTGCTGTTTTTGTGATCAAAATTAATCAATTAAACACCTCTTTCTCGAGTGTCCACTTGCAAAATTATTATGACGATCCATTCATATAGCTTTTAACGTTCATCCCCCACGAGCATAAACACGTTATTTGGGACGTGGCTTAGACCCTGTTTGTTTCCAGGGACTTATTGGTTTAGGGACTTAAAAAAAGTCCCTATAAGTCCCATCTAAACCAAACAGGAGGGACTTATAGGGACTTAAAGTGGTGATTTGGGACTTATCAAAAAAGACTCTCAGGGAGGAACTTATAGGGACTTTTCCATTGATTCCCCCTG
This sequence comes from Triticum aestivum, assembly GCF_018294505.1. Lineage (NCBI taxonomy): Eukaryota > Viridiplantae > Streptophyta > Magnoliopsida > Poales > Poaceae > Triticum > Triticum aestivum. The sequence continues at coordinate 548,725,860 of NC_057808.1, forward strand.
CCCCGCACCTAACCTTATCGCTTCCCCGCTTCGCTCCTTCCCCGCATCCCCGCTCTGCTCCAGTCGCCGCCGCCGCCGGCAGTACCCTGAACCGCCGCCGCCATGGCCGACGATGAGGAGGACCGGATCCCCTTCTTCTCTCAGTTCCACGCGCATCATCAGGCATCCCAGGGCTCATCCGCCGGGATCAATCTCGGGAGGGGAATGGGAGTCTTGGATCTCAACAACAACGTCGACGACTTCCCGGAGTTGGGCTCGTACCAGCAGCTCCTCTTCGACCACTCCGCCGGCCATGGTCTTCCTCCTACTGGACCTGGTCGTGGGAGGCCCGTGTCTCAGGGCGGAGGAGGCCGAGCACGGTCTCTGAGCATGGGAGGTCGAGCCGGCTCTCACCTGCGTCCGTTCGTCGCCCCGGGCGCAGCTGCCGTTGAGGGGGGCGTGATAGGGCGTGGGAGGACCGTGTCGCAGGTCACCGGACGCGGTGTAGGTCGAGCCCATGGGTCCTCATCGGCCGGCAGTAGAGGAAAAGCTGCGGGGAAGCAACGTGTGTCGTCAACTGCTGCATCTTCAGAAGATGTCGATGAGAATGAAGGCTTTGAAGATAAAGATGAGGATTTTGCTGTTGGAGAGGTAAAATTCTGATTGGTATACATAGTTAGCTTTCTGTCATAGGGTGCAAATTCATCTTCTTTATATGCTAGCTAATTGTGTGTACAATGGTATACCTTGGTGTAGAATTTGAACCAGCTTGATTCTACTTTTGTTTGAATTGTGTACTTGTTATCTTTTGTTTAGAAAAACATTGCCAAGGCTGATTGGACAGACGAGCATATTACTGTATTTTGTAACATCGCCTGTGAGGAAGGTAGGGATGGGCACTGTGTGAATGGTACTTGGACAAGTAGAGCCTACAATAACATGAAGAAAAAAAATTATCAGCGTGCTGGCCTCCTCCATACTACCAAGCAATTCAAAAATTGCATAACTAGACTCAAGAGCCACTATACTGCTTGGGTGTGGTTGGGGCAGCAAACTCGTTGTGGCCGAACTGGAGATGGAGCTATAACCGCATCGAATGAGTGGTGGAAAAAAGTAATTAAGGTACATATATTATTCTGCAAATTACATCTGAATTGCTCACACTTGGTTACATTATTTAGCCTTGTCCTAATTACCTAACTAATGTTGCAGGAGAGACCAGATGTCAGAAAATTCAAGGGTGGCAATCCTGAGTATTTGGATATGCTAATAGAGCTATTTCAAGGTGTGGCAGTTGATGGATCATCAGCTTATGTGCCCATAGATGAAGATGAAGAAGAAGATGTTGTTGCCGATGATGGAAATGAGGAGAGTCCAATGAGCACCACCAGCAGGAAGAGGGGAAGCAGCTGCGGTGAACAGTCAGCTTCAAGCCCAGGCAAGAAACACAAGAGCCCAATGGTGAAACTAATGACAGGGCTCATCAATACTATGACTAGTGAGAACACTTCTGACATGATCACTGAATATGCAAACAAAAGACAGGAAGCAAAGGACAAGGCAAAAGAGAAGAAAGCAAACAACACTAAGGAATCCATTACTCATTGTCAACTGTTGGCAGTTCAATGTGGTGCAGAAGAAACAAGTGTTGAGTACTTCATGGCAACTCAACTGTTTGCAGATGAGGCAAACAGAGTCATATTTCAGAACATTTCAAGTGATCAGGCTAGACTGACTTGGTTGAAGAGGTGGTGCATGATGAAGAAGTTGTCCTAGTGTAGTAGTGATCTTGTTTGTCCTTTTTCTAATATATGTAATGGACCTGTACTGTGTGACCTTGTTAAATGATCATTGCATGTTACTGTGTGTCCTTTTTCATGCATGTACTAATGTTTTCAAGTTGAAGAGGTGGTGCATGATGAAGAAGTTGTACTAATGTTTGCATGTTTCAGGATGATGACAGTACTGTTGATGGAATCAGCAGTGATGATGGGAGCAGCAGTGATGATGAAGCACTGATGTTGTTCATGCACCAAAAAAGGAAGAGAAGAATGATGCAGAAGGCCTGCATGATTGGTATGTACTACTTGGACTCTTACGGTAACAAAGGACCTAGAAGAGTACCAATACAGTCTGGGCATGATTGGGTTATGACAACACTAGGCAACGAAACTGCTTGTTACAACATGTTTAGAATGCACAGACCAGTGTTTGAGAAATTGCATAGTGTGCTTGTTGATTCCTATGGTTTGAAGTCCACTAAAAAATGTCATCAGTTGAGTCTCTAGGCCTGTTTCTTTGGATAGTAGGTTCCCCTCAATCTGTAAGACAAGCAGAAAACAGATTTGTTAGGTCATTGGAGACAATTGTAAGGAAGTTTGATAAGGTTTTGGAATGTCTGATCAAGCTTGCAAAAGACATCATCAGGCCAGTAGATCGTCAATTCAGAACTGTGCATTCAAAATTAAGATCTAGAAAGTATGCACCATTTATGGATAATTGCATTGGTGCACACACATACAAGTTGTGGTACCACTTGCCACTGCTGCCCAGCATAGGAATAGACATAAGGAGAAGAGTCAGAATGTGATGTGTGTGTGTGACTTTGATATGAGATTCACATTTGTCCTAGCTGGTTGGCCAGGATCAGTGCATGACATGAGGGTCTTCAATGATGCACGATCCAGATTTGGTGACAAGTTTCCAAAACCACCACCTAATAAGTTTTATCTTGTGGACTCAGGGTACCCAAATAGACCGGGTTATCTTGCACCATACAAGGGTTTAACCTATCATTTCCAGGAGTACCGTGATGGCACAATGCCTAGAGGAAAAAAGGAACACTTCAATTTCACCCATTCTTCACTTAGAAATGTCATCGAGAGGTGTTTTGGAGTCTTGAAGAACAAGTGGAGGATTTTGTTTCACTTGCCTAGTTATCCACAGCAGAAACAAAGCAAAATCATTGTGGCTTGCATTGCACTGCACAATTTTATTAGACAAAGTCAACTGCCCGATATAGAGTTCGACAAGTGTGATCAAGATGAAAACTATGTACCATTGTCTATGCCAACGACCACAACAAATGAGATGGACAGTGCTGCTATGAATCAATTCAGAGCTTGGGTCGCTGATGGGTTGTGGTCCTTGAAACAACAATGATATGAATAAGTGTTATGAACAAGTGTTATTTCGGTTGTCACTATTCTGTAATTCGTTTGTATGAAAAAGGGTTATGTGAACAAGTGTTTTATCAACTTATAAGTCCCTGTAAACAAACATGCAGGGACTCGGGACTTATAAGTCGATGTAAACAAACAGGTAGGGACTTATGACTTATAAGTTGGGACTTAAAAAAGTCATATGACTTATTAAACAAACAGGGCCTTAATGGGACAAAGGTAACTTTCTTCCAATGGGTGAAGTTCCTACTTGGTAATGGTACCACTACTAGATTCTAGGAGGATACATGGCTAGGGGAGACGCCTTTGGCTTTGAAATACCCTTCCCTATATAATATTGTGCAACGTAAGGAGGATTATGTCGCCACATCATTAAACTCGGCACCTCTTAATATCCAATTTAGGAGATCCCTAGTAGGGGAACATTGGAATGCTTGGTTGCACATGGTCCATAGGTTGATGGATGTTCAACTATCAGATCATACTGATACAATTCGCTCGAAGTTAACAACGAATGGAATCTTCTCAGTGAAATCCATGTATTTGGACTTAATTGATTCCGGGCCATTGCCGAGGTCTTTGCACATATGGAGGATTAAAGTTCCGCTTCGAATTAAAATCTTTATGTGGTTCGTCCACAAATGAGTCATTCTGACCAAAGATAACTTTGTAAAAAGGAATTGGGTTGGTAACTCCAGGTGCTGTTTTTGTGATCAGAATTAATAAATTAAACACCTCTTTCTCGAGTGTCCACTTGCAAAATTATTATGACGATCCATTCATATAGCTTTTAACGTTCATCCCCCACGAGCATAAACACGTTATTTGGGACGTGGCTTAATGAAGTGGACATACACATAGCTAAACATATTCGGATATGGATATGTGCACTATTCTGGGCTATATGGAATGCGAGGAATGATATGATTTTTAATGGGACAAAATTCACTAAACTTTTGCAGGTTATCTACAAAGCTACAACTTGGATCTGTATGTGGTCCTTACTCACTCATGCGGATTTCAGGGAGCTTTTGATTATTGGGTGCAACCGCTGGGAGACGGTGGCACGGGCTATCTTCAGCCGATTTGGATGGCGAGTTAATAATAGGCTAGGTGTGTAGGCATCGCAGTCTGTTCTTTATCGTCGTATGTGGCACTTTTTAGATTTATTTTTTTGACTTTTGCTCTGATTATGAGCTTCTTTGGACCTGTTACGTTTTTATTTAATAATATGGCTGCATGCATCGATTGATGCAGATGCTGGGGGTTATCCTCCTGTTCAGAAAAAACACTGGCCTAACCATCTATTAGGGGTTAAGCACCCTGCTAATTACCCCCTAGTTTATGACAGGTGGGTCCCATCTTCCAATTAAATCAGTTTAACCCTTCCGCTTAGGATTAGTATTAATCCATTGGCCCCACTTGTCATTTTTACTGTTCAGAATAAGCTTTGACCGGCCACTCATGTATGTGACTGTGTCTAACTATGTGGCGAGTAACAAAAGTATTTATGTGATTTTAATAAATCAGAAAATAATTTATGAATTCAGAACGTGCTAATTTTTTTGAAAATCCATAGAAATTAAACCGCTGATAGGCTAAAGGTGACAATGAGAGGATTCATGATCCTGCTCCTTTTTTGAACAAGCATAAATGGCAAAGACCATGACTTATTGTACGATAAATCGTGCACTCAGAGTCCACCCCGTAAGTATTTCAAGTGCCTCGTATTTTATTCTAAGAGAGCAACCTCATATTTTATTATTGCTAGTGTGCTCTCCTTATCGCCCTGATAATATATAAATATTCTTACTTTTTTTTCTGCGCTGGTTTCTTATCCAGCTACATAACAGTTGAAAGGAACTCCTACCTTTTTTTGTTTGATTATACCTTTCCTGGCATAGCTATGATTTGGGATTCTACAAGGAGAAAAAAAGTAATTTTTGAAGCAAGCACCCTAATTTTGATATCAACCGTTGCCACAATCACCTTAAAGTTATACTGTAGGCACTCCAAGACGACGCTGGACAGACTATATGAAAAGAATGGAATGATTACTTAACGGAAGTACTGCACATACAATGATTTGACCATCTAGCTTAAACTAAAAACGTGATGGATGGCTAGCTGGACATCCCAACAGACACACAAAAACTGCTCCGTGCGCTAAAAATCGGATTTTTTGGGCGCTGGACAGCTTCAGCAGAAGCTGTAAAACAGTGCACGCGCAAAAAAGGATTGGGCACGCGCTAAAAAGCGCTATCAGAAGCTGCAAATTTGGAGCGCCGGATTGCGCGCGCTTCACAATTTGCACTGCGTGTTTTTTTGGACGCGTGGTTTTGTGCATTTGCTAAACCAATGTTGGGTCCGGCGCGCTAAAAGTGCTACAGTGGCGCGCTAAAACTATTTTAGCGTGCGAAATTTTTATGCGCCTGTTGGAGATGCTCTGATGTTAGGTGTCGCGCAAAATTGGATCAATCATACATTGCCACACCGCAGTCCATTATACAAATATTTATTTAACTACTCTTTTTTTGAAAAGGGAAGCATTTTATGGATTCCTCATAATGTATCTATGTAGTTCATACAGAGACAAAACAGTTCGAACTCCTATGAGTGTGCATTTGGGCTCCCGGGTTCCCTAGAGCTTGCATTTTTCAAAAATCATATTTGTAATTTCAAAAAAATTCTTAAAAATATGCACGTAAGTAGGGATGTGCAGTTCATGTTTGTAATTGAAGTGTGTTTTGATGCAAACCACACGAAACGAACATGAACTTTATGTGAGCAGTGCAAGTGCTAGACCGTGATTTTCCTTAAACATATTCCATCATGGAACTTTACAAACATGCAATATACATCCCTATTTACACGTGTGCCTTTTCAGAATTTTCTGAAATATCAAAATCTGATTTTTGAGTTTTTCCGAATTCGGGCTTCCATGGAGCCGGGATCCAAAAGCAATTTCCAAACACCCAGCCTCTAACTACATCCATGTTCACAACAATAAGAATTGCCGACAAGTCTTCAACTCCATTGTATTAAAAAGGATCGGAGAGAGAGAGAAAGGATCTGAATTTGTAATGTTCTTTTGTGCACAAGGAACTAGTGGGGTCATATACTATACTATTATGAATTCTGGATTAGCTGGTTTTGTCCCTTTTGACGTCTGACTTTGTAATTAGCCCCTGCAGTTGAGGGAGCCAACTAGTGGTGTTGCTTCTTAATTAGGAATTTATGCGAACGTTGTTTCAGACGTTGTCTACATAACAAGTTCATCCTTTCTAATAAATCCATATTCTCTGCCACCTTCTGTTCTTGAGCTTTCGTAGCAAGCTTGGGCTCGTGCTAGCAAACTCCAAACTGATGGCAGGTGGTGGTTCTGCTGCAGAAGGTGACAAGTCGAAGGTGGTGACCATCCTTAGCATCGATGGCGGCGGCGTGAGAGGGATCATCCCGGCCACCGTCCTCGCCTTCCTCGAAAAGGAGCTCCAGGTAACACACTTCGATATACGTTCATCATCGATCTTGTCATCAAGTATATGTAGACACAATACACATGCTTGTGAATGGAGTATAAGAGTATATCACTGCATGAGTTGTGTGTAGAAACTGGACGGGCCGGATGCTAGGATCGCGGACTACTTCGATGTCGTCGCCGGCACGAGCACCGGGGGCCTCTTGACGGTGATGCTCGCGGCGCCGGACAAGGATGGGCGGCCGCTGTTCGACGCCAAGGATCTAGCGAAGTTCTACATTGACGAGTCGCCCAAGATCTTCCCACAGAAGTAACTCACCAACTGAGATGCATGCATACTTTGTATATGTCGTCCATTTCTTTACTACGCGCAAGTTCAACGTCGATCGTCATCTGGATTATTGCGTGGGAAGCTGCAGGGGCTCCATCTTTTCCAAGATCGGCTCGGCTCTGGCTCTGGCGACGGGGCCCAAGTACGACGGCAAGTACCTCCATTCGCTGCTCCGTCGGCACCTCGGCGACACGAAGCTGGACGGGGCTCTGACCCATGTGGTCATCCCGGCATTCGATATCGCGTACCTGCAACCCACCATCTTCTCCAGCTTCCAGGTATCCATGTGGTGCAAGCACATGGTGAACTACCTAGTAGTAGTAGTTAAGTAATTGACTAAGCTTATGTGCATGATTGATCAGTTGGAGAACCAGCCCGCCAAGAACGCGCTCCTGTCGGACATCGCCATCGGCACCTCCGCCGCACCTACCTTCTTCCCGGCGCACTACTTCGAGACCAACGATGGCAAGGGCGGCACGAGGGCCTTCAACCTCATCGACGGCGCCGTGGCCGCCAACAACCCTGTATGTTACCAACTAATTGACCTCGCCGCCGCATTCAAAATACGTGTACACAATAATCTCACTCATGGGCTGCACATGTATGCTGCAGACTCTATTGGCGATGAACCAGGTGGCGGAGCACATGGTCCTCGCCGGGCAGCAGCCGGCGGGCAAGTCATACATAGTCATCTCCATCGGCTGTGGGACATCATCGCTCCCAAAACTCAAGTACAGCGCCAAGGATGCCGCCAAGTGGGGCGTCTTGAGCTGGCTCATCAAGGACGGCTCCGTCCCCATCCTAGACATGTTCAACGCCGGCAGCGCCGACATGGTCGACTTCCACCTCTCCGTCCTCTCCGCCGTCCTCGGCTCCTCCCACCAGTACCTGCGCATCCAGGTGCTTGCACACCTACCCTATTACTATACTACTATTACACCAAAAACATAAAAAGAGGATAGTCCTTATTTTCGGCATCGATTGATACATGTAGCCATCCATCATCTGTTGTACTAGTAATGACTCAACCGATGACTCAATGATCCATTGTACATGCAAGTGCAGTATGATAAACTGAGCGGGAGCGCTGGCTCGATCGACGACTGCTCCAAGGCCAACTTGGATAAGTTGGTGAAGATTGGTGAAGAGCTGCTCAGCGAGAAGGTGTCCGGGGTGGACCTGGAGACCGGCCGGAATGTGGAGGTGCCCGGCGGGGGCACCAACGCGGAGGAGCTAGCCAAGTATGCAAGGCAGCTCTCCGACGAGCGGCGCAGACGCCGCAACAATTAATATGTGCCTGCTCGAACCAAACTAGCAATTGCATGCTGGTTAATGTGTGTGTTTAAGTTCACTTTTACGTTTAGTTTGGGAGTTCAATCTGTTTGATTCATGTCGTTCATAAATTCTATGGTGCTGTTGTAATAGTCTTGTGCAAAAATCCTTGGCACAAATAATATTATGATATTAATATGTGGTTTATGTGATGTGGAAATGATATCACTAGATTTGTCTTGAAAAGTCACCTAATGATAATTGTGATTTTGCGTTACATATATAAACCATGTTAACTGAAGTTTCATGGCCATTGTTAGAGTTAACAAAATCTGATGAGTCGTATATCATGAACCAGAAATGCTATTTCTACCTAATGTTTTTACGAAATTTCTACGCACAAATAAGGTGGAGCTCTGGGCTGCAACCACCTCAGCACAGAGTGAGTCTGGTGCTGCTCTAATACACTGCATGGTTTTTTCTATCTTGGACACGGTGTGAGGTGTCAACCCTGAACACCGATGCGCCCTGTGCACATAATTCACGCTCTATATAGGTTCTAAACCTCTTAATATACTTGCCTTTTATGCACTAGTTTGCTCAAGAATCCTTGATCATTCGCTTTTGAGTCGTATGTATCGGTGTATGTAACCTCTCCGTTCTGGTTTGTATGGTTGCGACTTGCAAGTATCCATAAATTGTCAACTTAATCAACGTGTTACAAGTTATATGTTATAACAACATACCATTAGAAACTTTTTTGTATATGAATTCAATGGTGTGATTTTTAGGACATATATTTCATATTGGGTTAGCAAAACAATCCCTTCGGATGTATTATAAAAAGGTAGAGAAAGAGCAACTTGTAAGCCGAGGAGGCTTCCCAATGACATAAGCAAGGATAATGTTTGACTTGCATGCAGAGGGACACATGCTATCCTTATCCACATCGATCTTCATACTATTCCAACTATACATGTCCTGGAGAGGAATCAATACGTGCATCCATATGCAAATAGTGTCAGTTAGTAGTAGTTGACCCTTTACTTTTCCATACACTATATATCTGGACACACACACACACACACACACACACACACACACACACACACACATCAATACTCAACAGGTGAAATATTATCGTCTTACTCAACGAGTATATTTACTATCAACGCGTGAAATATTATTGTCTTACTCAACATGACCATAGAACTGGCATCCCTAGATTTGTTTCCAAAAGTCACTTATTAAATGATAATTGTGATTCTACATTGCATATAAAAATCATGTTAATCAAAGTAATTCATGGTCAAAGTGTGTACCCATTCGACCTCCTCACGCGACAGCCCACACTATTAGAGTTTCTTCGGCTCCCATCTGTGCCGCTGCCGGTCCGCCTCATCTCTGATGGCCTTAGGGCCATCGAGGCGTGGTGGACCATGGACCTTACCAGTAGGAGGGTTCCTGTTCCATTTTTAGGTGTTTTTTGAGATCTATAAGGATCTGTGTTGCGGCTGCTTGAAGATGGTATAAGGTCCTCCCCACCTAGCCCGTATTACCGATGGTGCGTCTAGCATCATCGGAGGGCATGCGAAGGTGTGCCTCTTAAGGATGACAAATATATTAGAAACATCTTATGAATACAAACTCAATAATATACTTTTGAAGCATACAACACATGTTTTGTTTATGATTGACAAAAGTAGAAATATGTGCGTACCTTATTATAAACCAAAAGAGAAACAGTAACTTGTAGGTTGAGGAGACGTCCTAATCACATAAGCAGGGATAATGTTTGACCTGTTGTATTTGTTCGGCATGCGTGTAGAGGACACCTGCTATGTTAAATCCACATCGATGCTCCTTCCAGCTATATGCCATGCTGTGGAAATAAAGACGTGCACGTAAGTTAGTTGGCCAGTTACTTTTGCATGCGCTGTATATCTGGACAAAGATCAGCTACATTAGTGTCTTGCTCAACCTGACAATCATAGTTAACCTTTCTTGCTACAAATAGCGTCATTGATATTGACTGCTCTACCACGTGGAAAGCTACTTAGGAATTCTATATCGGTCGCTTTGAACTGGTACACCAGGAGATAATGGTGTGGCTCAGATATTTTAGTAGAGAAGTCACAGATGTTCTAAAGGGAGTAAATTGCAGACACATCACATGCACATATGGACTTATACATATTTGAATATTTCCATAGACAATCATGTACACATTCATCGCCGAAATAAATGTAGATGAAAAAGTTCTTGGGTCGCCTCCTCCCCAAGAAAAGAAAAGGTTAGGTTTCCTCTGTCTCCCGCCGGCTCTGCCGCCGGTCCGTCTCGTCTCCGGTGGCCTTAGGTGAAGGAAATATGCCCTAGAGGCAATAATGAAGTTGTTATTTTATATTGACTTATTCATGCTAGAAACGTATTGATCGGAAACCTAAATACATGTGTGAATATATAAACAAACACCGTGTCCCTAGTGAGCCTCTACTTGACTAGCTCGTTGATCAAAGATGGTTAAGGTTTCCTAACCATGGACATGAGTTGTCATTTGATAACGGGATCACATCATTAGGAGAATGATGTGATGGACAAGACCCATCCGTTAGCTTAGCATTATGATCGTTCAGTTTTATTGCTATTGCTTTCTTCATGTCAAATACATATTCCTTCGACTATGAGATTATGCAACTCCCGGATACCGGAGGAATGCCTTGTGTGCTATCAAACGTCACAATGTAACTGAGTGATTATAAAGATGCCCTATAGGTATCTCTGAAGGTGTTTGTTGAGTTGGCATAGATCGAGATTAAGATTTGTCACTCCGAGTATCGGAGAGGTATCTCTGGGCCCTCTCGGTAATACACATCATAAGGTTGCAAGCAAAGGACTAAGGAGTTAGTCACAAGGTGATGTATTACGGAACGAGTAAAGAGACTTGCCGGTAAAGAGATTGAACTAGGTATGAAGATACCGACGATCGAATCTCGGGCAAGTAACATACCGATAGACAAAAGGAATTACATATGTTGTCATAACGGTTTGACCGATAAAGATCTTCGTAGAATATGTAGGACCCAATATGGGCATCCAGGTTCCGCTATTGGTTATTGACCGGAGAGGTGTCTCGGTCATGTCTACATAGTTCTCGAACCCGTAGGGTCCGCACGCTTAACGTTCGATGACGATATTGTATTACATGAGTTATGTGATTTGGTGACCCAATGTTGTTCGAAGTCCCGGATGAGATCACGAACATGAAGAGGAGTTTCGAAATGGTCGAGAGGTAAAGATTTATATATATGACGATAGTATTCGGACACCGGAAGTGTTCCGGAGGGTACCGGGTACATATCGGGTCACCGGAAGGGGTTCCGGGCACCCCCGGCAAAAGATATGGGCCTTATGGGCCAAGAGGGGAAACGCACCAGCCACAAGGGGCTGGTGCGCCCCCCATATGGGCCGAACCAGAGGAGAAGGAAAGAGGGAAAGGGAGAAGGAAAGGGGGGATTCGGCCTCCCCCTTCCTTCCCTCCTTCCTCCTCTTTCCTTCCCCCTCCGATAAATAAGGAAGGGGGGCGCCGGCGTAGGAGGAACCCAAGTAGGATTCGGTCCTACTTGGGGCGCCTCCTGGCCTCTCCCCTCCCCTAGCACACACCAGACAATAGTTTTAGCCGTGTGCGGCGCCCCCCTCCACAGTTTACACCCCTTGTCATATCTTTGTAGTGCTTAGGCGAAGCCCTGCGAAGATTACTTCACCATAACCGTCACCACGCCGTCGTGCTCACGGAACTCATCTACTACCTCGATGACTTGCTGGATCAAGAAGGCGAGGGACGTCACCGAGCTAAACGTGTGCAGAACTCGGAGGTGCCGTACGTTCGGTACTTGATCAGTCAGAGCTAGAAGAAGTTCGACTACATCAACCGCGTTGTCAAACGCTTCCGCTTACAGTCTACGGGAGTACGTAGACACACTCTCCCCCTCGTTGATATGCATCTCCATGGATAGATCATTGCGTGTGCGTAGATTTTTTTTGTTTTCCATGCAATGATTCCCAACATTAGGGCCATGATGGCGCGGTGGATCCTGGCCCTTGCCAGCGAGAGGGCTCCGTCTTTATAATTCCTTTAAGTTTTGTTAGGGTTTGTGTCCTGCTCAGGAAGGCGAGACGACGGCGGCTTTCTGCAGATGGAATAAGGATCTCCCCGCCTAGTCCTCATTCCGGTGATGCGTCTAGCATCGTTGGTGGACGTGTGAAGTTGTTTCTTCGGTGGATCTGTCATTGGTGGATTTGCTCGGATCTTGTCGTAGTTCGTCTACGTTCGTGTATCTTTAGGTTGGATCCTTCTGATCTATGCTACTCCTCAATGGCGGCGGTTGCTGTTCTGGTGCGTTGGTCCTACGGGGCCTTAGCATGACGACTTCTCGATTGTCTATTACAACAAGGTTTGCTCGGCTCCAACGAGGGAGGGGAGATGACGGCGGCGCGCCATCGGCTCGCTTCAGTGGTTGTAGTCATCGCTAGGTGGTCTACGGATCTGGATGTAATTTTTATTATTTCTAGTGTTCGTTGTACTACCATGATTGAGGATGAATAGATTGGAAGTTTTTCTCAAAAAAAGAAATAAATGTAGATGTGTATTTATCTTATTGTCACCAAGCACTTGCAACCTTCATAAGTTAGAATCCCCAATAGGATGTCAGGATAACCCCCGGCCTCTGCACTGAGCGATGAACACAACCATCTTCATTATATTATTCAACAGAGTCTTACAAAATAAATACATGAATCAACTCAAAGTCACCTTCCAGACAAATCTATTCGCTACACACGACGAGCCGAGAGCACTAGCCGGTCTAGCAGACCTTCAGCGCGCACCGCATGTGCATGCTAAAGAATCCGCCGTCGCCATCTTTTGTCGTCCCAACTTCAGGAGAGATCAATGCCTTGACCTTGCAAGGCCTAACTGTTATCGACGTCACCACGACGCCAGACAACGCCACCTCCCTGCGCGCGTCCTTCAACACACGTCCAACGCCGGACCCCGTTGCGCCACGCCGCTGAGGCCCGTCGTCACCTACACAGTAAATGCCACACCTCACCACCTAATCCAGCTCGCCGCCAACGCCAACGGAATAGTATCCACCAACCAATTATCCACCAAGGCGACGACTTCAAGAAGGGTATGACGCCGAAGGTGTCGTCGCTGCCCACCGCAGTTAGGGACTTCACCAAGGCAACTGTGTGGTGGAGGTAGAAGCAGATCTGACAAAAGTCTCCATGGAGAAAAGACGGAACCACAGGCGTCACCACTGTCGTGGTCGTCCAGTGCCGACTAGGGATTTCTCCTGATTTGAATCCCCACCTCCAACTACAACCGCACAGAGGACCGGCAAGTCTCACGACCCAAATCTGTAAGGAGGAGCACAACGTCGCCTCCTGGCCCATCATTCCTATCGGGGATAACTAGCGACATATGCCAGGGGTGGCTTATCATGGAGGGGGACAAGAGTACGTCACCGGGCTCTAGAAGCGGGAGTGAGCGAGACCGCATACGCCTGCGAATCTTAGCCGGGTTCGGGGCTCTCCATGGAGATAACACCCCTAGTCTTGCTCTGCGGGGTCTCCGCATGATGACTATCGTCAATAGAGTAGCTACAAGAGTGCTCCTTGAGTTGTTCGGCTAGAGGAGGAAGAAGAGCAAGGCTAGCCCTATCTTCTCCTTCTATGGGTGTGTGTATGATGGCAAGGGTTCTGAACCCCTTGCATGGGGAAGCCTGGGGGGTTTATATAGGCCTACCCCCAGGGGTACAATGGTAATCCGGCCAAATGTAGGACCCGACCGTCAGTGTCTCTAGGCGCCGGCTTCTTTGCCGGCTGCTGGAGCCCGCCGCTTGGTGGGTCCCGCCGGCTGCCGTGAACTCGGCCGACAGGTAGGGCCCGCTATATGTGGGCCACGTTGACTGTTTTATACTGTAGCCTCGCCCCTGATGACGGAGGCTTTGTCGGGGGGGCGCATGGCTACAGTCCCGCCGCCTGGCGGGCGTTCACTGTAGCCACACCCCGTCTCATCAGGTTAACGGTGCGCTGACTCCGAGGGGAGGAAGGGCTGTTGGGGAACGTAGCAGAAATTCAAAAATTTCTACGCATCACCAAGATCAATCTATGGAGTAATCTAGCAACGAGGGGAAGGGGAGTGCATCTACATACCATTGTAGATCGCGAGCGGAAGCGTTCAAGAGAACGGGGTTGATGGAGTCGTACTCGTCGTGATCCAAATCACTGATGATCCTAGCGCTGAACGGACGGCACCTCCGCGTTCAACACACGTACGGAGCAGCGACGTCTCCTCCTTCTTGATCCAGCAAGGGGGGACGAGAGGTTGATGGAGATCCAGCAGCACGACGGCGTGGTGGTGGAAGTAGCGGGATTCCAACAGGGCTTCGCCAAGCGCTGCGGGAGGAGGGAGGTGTGTCACGGGAGGGAGAGGGAGGCGCCAGGACTTAGATATTGCTGCCCTCCCTCCCCCCACTATATATAGGGCCAAGGGAGAGGGGGGGCGCAGCCTTGGCCCTTCCTCCAAGGAAGGGTGCGGCCAGGGAGGAGTCCTTCCTCCCCAAGGCACCTCGGAGGTGCCTTCCCCCTTTAGGACTCTCCCTTTTTCTTATCTCTTGGCGCATGGGCCTCTTGGGGCTGGTGCCCTTGGCCCATATAGGCCAAGGCGCACCCCCTACAGCCCATGTGGCCCCCCCGGGGCTGGTGGACCCCCTTGGTGGACCCCCGGACCCCTTTCGGCACTCCCGGTACAATACCGATAAAGTGCGAAACTTTTCCGGCGACCAAAATAAGACTTCCCATATATAAATCTTTACCTCCGGACCATTCCGGAACTCCTCGTGACGTCCGGGATCTCATCCGGGACTCCGAACAACTTTCGGGTTACCGCATACTAATATCTCTACAACCCTAGCGTCACCGAACCTTAAGTGTGTAGACCCTACGGGTTCGGGAGACACGCAGACATGACCGAGACGACTCTCCGGTCAATAACCAACAGCGGGATCTGGATACCCATGTTGGCTCCCACATGCTCCTCGATGATCTCATCGGATGAACCACGATATCGAGGATTCAATCAATCCCGTATACAATTCCCTTTGTCTATCGGTATGTTACTTGCCCGAGATTCGATCGTCGGTATCCCGATACCTTGTTCAATCTCGTTACCGGCAAGTCTCTTTACTCGTTCCGTAACTCACATCATCCCGTGATCAACTCCTTGGTCACACTGTGCACATTATGATGATGTCCTACCGAGTGGGCCCAGAGATACCTCTCCGTTTACACGGAGTGACAAATCCCAGTCTCGATTCGTGCCAACCCAACAGACACTTTCGGAGATACCTGTAGGGCACCTTTATAGTCACCCAGTTACGTTGTGACGTTTGGTACACCCAAAGCATTCCTACGGTATCCGGGAGTTGCACAATCTCATGGTCTAAGGAACTGATACTTGACACTAGAAAAGCTCTGAGCAACCGAACTACACGATCTTGTGCTAGGCTTAGGATTGGGTCTTGTCCATCACATCATTCTCCTAATGATGTGATCCCGTTATCAACGACATCCAATGTCCATGGTCAGGAAACCGTAACCATCTATTGATCAACGAGCTAGTCTCCTAGAGGCTTACTAGGGACATGGTGTTGTCTATGTATCCACACATGCATCTGAGTTTCCTATCAATACAATTCTAGCATGGATAATAAACGATTATCATGAACAAGGAAATATAATAATAACCTATTTATTATTGCCTCTAGGGCATATTTCCAACAGTCTCCCACTTGCACTAGAGTCAATAATCTAGTTCACATCGCCATGTGATTAACACTCACAGAGTTCTGGTTTGATCATGTTATGCTTGTGAGAGAGGTTATTAGTCAACGGGTCTGAACCTTTCAGATCCGTGTGTGCTTTTACGAATATCTATGTCATCTTGTGGATGCTACCACGTGCTATTTGGAGCCATTTCAAATAATTGCTCTACTATACGAATCCGGTTTACTACTCAGAGTCATCCGGATTAGTGTCAAAGTTCGCATCGACGTAACCCTTTACGACGAACTCCTTTTCACCTCCATAATCGAGAAAATTCCTTAGTCTACTAGATACTAAGGATAAGTTCGACCGCTGTCATGTGATCCATTCCCGGATCACTATTGTACCCCTTGACCAACTCATGGCAAGGCACACTTCATGTGCGGTACACAGCATAGCATACTGTAGAGCCTACGTCTGAAGCATAGGGGACGACCTTCGTCCTTTCTCTTCTTCTGCTGTGGTCAGGTCTTGAGTCTTACTCAATACTCACACCTTGTAACACAGCCAAGAACTCCTTCTTTGCTGATCTATTTTGAACTCTTTCAAAAACATGTCAAGGTGTGCGTTCTTTGAAAGTATCATCGGGTGTCTTGATCTATCTCTATAGATCTTGATGCCCAATATGTAAGCAGCTTTATCCAGGTCTTCCTTTGAAAAACTCCTTTCAAACAACCCTTTATGCTTTCCAGAAATTTTACATCATTTCGGATCAACAATATGTCATTCACATATACTTATCAGAAATGTTGTAGCGCTCCCACTCACTTTATTGGAAATACAAGTTTCTCATAAACTTTGTATAAACCCAAAAACTTTGATCGCTCCATCAAAGCTTGTATTCTGACTCCGAGATGCTTGCTCTAGTCCATGGAAGGATCGCTGGAGCTAGCATACCTTTTAGCATCCTTAGGATCGACAAAACCTTTCTGATTGTATCACATACAACCTTTCCTTACGAAAACTGGTAAGGAAACTTGTTTTGACATCCATCTGCCAGATTTCATAAATGCAGCTAATGCTAACATGATTCCGACGGACTTAAGCATCGCTACGGATGAGAAAATCTCATCGTAGTCAACTCCTTGAACTTGTGAAAATACTCTTTGCCACAAGTCGAGCTTCATAGATGGTAACATTACCGTCCACGTCCGTCTTCTTCTCAAAGATCCATTTATCTCGGATTTCATGGCTTCTAACCATTTGTCGGAATATGGGCCCACCATCGCTTCTCCATAGCTCATAGGTTCATCGTTGTCCAACAACATGACTTCCAAGACAGGATCACGCATTACTCTGAAGTAGTACGCATCCTCGTCGTCCTACGAGGTTTGGTAGTGACTTGATCCGAAGTTTCATGATCACTATCATAAGCTTCCACTTCAATTGGTGTAGGTGCCACAGGAACAACTTCCTGTGCCCTGCTACACACTAGTTGAAGTGACGGTTCAATAACCTTATCAAGTCTCCACCATCCTCCCACTCAATTCTTTCGAGAGAAACTTTTCCTCGAGAAAGGACCCGTTTCTAGAAGCAATTACTTTTGCTTCCAGATCTGAAATAGGAGGTATACCCAACTGTTTTGGGTATTCTATGAAGATGCATTTATCCGCTTTGGGTTCGAGCTTATCAGCCTGAAACTTTTTCACATAAGCATCGCAGCCCCAAACTTTTAAGAAACGACAACTTAGGTTTCTCTAAACGGTGTCGTCTCAACGGAATTGCGTGGTGCCCCTTTTAAAGTGAATGCGGTTGTCTCTAATGCCTAACCCATAAACGATAGTGGTAATTCGATAAGAGACATCATGGTATGCACCATATCCAATAGGGTGCAGTTATGATGTTCGGACACACCATCACACTATGGTGTTCCAGGCGGTATTAATTGTGAAACACTTTCCACAATGTCTTAATTGTGTGCCAAACTCGTAACTCAGATACTCATCTCTATGATCATATCACAGACATTTTATCCTCTTGTCACGACGATCTTCAACTTCACTCTGAAATTACTTGAACCTTTCAATAATTCAGACTTGTGTTTCATCAAGTAAATACACTCAGCATCTACTCAAATCATCTGTGAAGTAAGAACATAACGATATCCACTGCATGCCTCAGCACTCATTGGACTGCATACATCAAAATGTATTACTTCCAATAAGTTGCTCTCTTGTTCCATCTTACTGAAAACGAGGCCTTTCAGTCATCTTGCCCATGTGGTATGATTTGCATGTCTCAAGTGATTCAAAATCAAGTGAGTCCAAACGATCCATCTGCATGGAGTTTCTTCATGCATATATACCAATAGACATGGTTCGCATGTCTCAATCTTTTCAAAAACGACTGAGTCCAAAGATCCATCTACATGGAGCTTCTTCATGCGTTCTATACCAATATGACTCAATTGGCAGTGCCACAAGTATGTGGTACTATCATTACTATTTTATATCTTTTGGCACGAACATGTGTATCACTGCGATCGAGATTCATTTTAGGTGCAAGACCATTGAAGGTATTATTCAAATAAACAGAGTAACCATTATTCTCCTTAAATGAATAACCGTATTGCGATAAACATAATCCAATCATGCTCAACGCAAACACCAAATCTCGATGGTAGAGGGAGCATGCGATGCTTGATCACATCAACCTTGGAAACACTTCCAACACATATCGTCATCTCACCTTTAGCTAGTCTCCGTTTATTCCGCAGCTTTTATTTCGAGTTACTAACACTTAGCAACCGAACCGGTATCTAATACCCTGGTGCTGCTAGGAGTACTAGTAAAGTACACATTCATATAACGTATATCCAATATACTTCTGTCGACCTTGCCTGCCTTCTCATCTACCAAGTATCTAGGGTAGTACTGCTTCAGTGACCGTTCCCCTCATTACAGAAGCACTTAGTCTCGGGTTTGGGTTCAACCTTGGGATTCTTCACTAGAGCAGCAAACGACTTGCTGTTTCATGAAGTATCCCTTTTGCCCTTGCCCTTCTTAAACTAGTGGTTTTACTAACCATCAACAATTGATGCTCCTTCTTGATTTCTACTTTCGCGGTGTCAAACATCGCGAATAGCTCAAGGATCATCATAACTATCCCTGATATGTTATAGTTCATCACGAAGCTCTACTAGCTTGGTGGCAGTGACTATGGAGAACTATCACTATCTCATCTGGGAGATTAACTCCCACTCGATTCAAGCGATTGTGGTACTCAGACAATCTGAGCACATGCTCAACGATTGAGCTTTTCTCCCTTAGTTTGCAGGCTTAAGAAACTTGTCAGAGGTCTCATACCTCTTGACGTGGGCACTAGTCTGAAATCCCAATTTCAGTCTTCGGAACATCTCACATGTTCTGCGACGTTTCAAAAACGTCTCTGGTGCCACAATTCTAAACCGTTAGCATTACGCACTGAACTATCACGTAGTCATCAAAACGTGTATGTCAGATGTTTCGTAACATCTACAGACGACGCTGAGGTTCAGCACACCGAGCGGTGCATTAAGGACATAAGCCTTCTGTGCAGCAATGAGGACAATCCTCAGTTTACGGACCCAGTCCGCATAATTGCTACTACCAACTTTCAACTAAATTTTCTCTAGGAACATATCTTAAACAGTAGAACTAAAGCGCAAGATATGACATAATTTGCAAAGACCTTTTTGACTATGTTCATGATAATGAAGTTCATCTGATTATTGAACTCCCACTCAGATAGACATCCCTCTAGTCATCTAAGTGATACATGATCCGAGTCAAACTAGGCCGTGTCCGATCATCACGTGAGACGGACTAGTCATCATCGGTGAACATCTCCATGTTGATCGTATCTACTATACGACTCATGTTCGACCTTTCGATCTCTTGTGTTCCGAGGCCATGTCTGTACATGCTAGGCTCGTCAAGTCAACCTAAGTGTTTTGCATGTGTTCCGAGGCCATGTCTGTACATGCTAGGCTCGTCAACACCCGTTGTATTCGAACGTTAGAATCTATCACACCCGATCATCACGTGGTGCTTCGAAACAACGAACCTTCGCAACGGTGCACAGTTAGGGGGAACACGTCTCTTGAAATTTTAGTGAGGGATCATCTTACTTACTACCGTCGTTCTAAGCAAATAAGATGCATAACATGATAAACATCACATGCAATCAAATAGTGACATGATATGGCCAATATCATTTTGCTCCTTTGATCTCCATCTTCGGGGCACCATGATCATCTTCGTCACCGGCATGACACCATGATCTCCATCATCATGATCTCCATCATTGTGTCTTCATGAAGTTGTCACGCCAACGATTACTTCTACTTCTATGGCTAACGCGCTTAGCAATAAAGTAAAGTAATTTACATGGCGTTATTCAATGACACGCAGGTCATACAAAAAATAAAGACAACTCCTATGGCTCCTGCCGGTTGTCATACTCATCGACATGCAAGTCGTGATTCCTATTACAAGAATATGATCAATCTCATACATCACATATATCATTCATCACATCTTCTGGCCATATCACATCACATAGCACATGCTGCAAAAACAAGTTAGACGTCCTCTAATTGTTGTTGCAAGTTTTTACGTGGCTTGTATAGGTTTCTAGCAAGAACGTTTCTTACCTACGTAAAACCACAACGTGATATGCCAATTTCTATTTACCCTTCATAAGGACCCTTTTCATCGAATCCGTTCCGACTAAAGTGGGAGAGACAGACACCCGCTAGCCACCTTATGCAACTAGTGCATGTCAGTCGGTGGAACCTGTCTCACGTAAGCGTACGTGTAAGGTCGGTCCGGGCCGCTTCATCCCACAATGCCGCCGAAACAAGATAAGACTAGTAGCGGCAAGAAGAATTGGCAACATCTACGCCCACAACTACTTTGTGTTCTACTCGTGCATAGAAACTACGCATAGACCTAGCTCATGATGCCACTGTTGGGGAACGTAGCAGAAATTCAAAAATTTCTACGCATCACCAAGATCAATCTATGGAGTAATCTAGCAACGAGGGGAAGGGGAGTGCATCTACATACCATTGTAGATCGCGAGCGGAAGCGTTCAAGAGAACGGGGTTGATGGAGTCGTACTCGTCGTGATCCAAATCACCGATGATCCTAGCGCCGAACGGACGGCACCTCCGCGTTCAACACACGTACGGAGCAGCGACGTCTCCTCCTTCTTGATCTAGCAAGGGGGGAGGAGAGGTTGATGGAGATCCAGCAGCACGATGGCGTGGTGGTGGAAGTAGCGGGATTCCAACAGGGCTTCGCCAAGTGCTGCGGGAGGAGGGAGGTGTGTCACGGGAGGGAGAGGGAGGCGCCAGGGCTTAGATATTGCTGCCCTCCCTCCCCCCCACTATATATAGGGCCCAGGGAGAGGGGGGGCGCAGCCTTGGCCCTTCCTCCAAGGAAGGGTGCGGCCAGGGAGGAGTCCTTCCTCCCCAAGGCACCTCGGAGGTGCCTTCCCCCTTTAGGACTCTCCCTTTTTCTTATCTCTTGGCGCATGGGCCTCTTGGGGCTGGTGCCCTTGGCCCATATAGGCCAAGGCGCACCCCCTACAGCCCATGTGCCCCCCCCCCCCGGGGCTGGTGGACCCCCTTGGTGGACCACCGGACCCCTTTCCGCACTCCCGGTACAATACCGATAAAGTGCGAAACTTTTCCGGCGACCAAAATAAGACTTCCCATATATAAATCTTTACCTCCGGACCATTCCGGAACTCCTCGTGACGTCCGGGATCTCATCCGGGACTCCGAACAACTTTCGGGTTACCGCATACTAATATCTCTACAACCCTAGCGTCACCGAACCTTAAGTGTGTAGACCCTACGGGTTCGGGAGACACGCAGACATGACCGAGACGACTCTCCGGTCAATAACCAACAGCGGGATCTGGATACCCATGTTGGCTCCCACATGCTCCTCGATGATCTCATCGGATGAACCACGATATCGAGGATTCAATCAATCCCGTATACAATTCCCTTTGTCTATCGGTATGTTACTTGCCCGAGATTCGATCGTCGGTATCCCGATACCTTGTTCAATCTCGTTACCGGCAAGTCTCTTTACTCGTTCCGTAACTCACATCATCCCGTGATCAACTCCTTGGTCACACTGTGCACATTATGATGATGTCCTACCGAGTGGGCCCAGAGATACCTCTCCGTTTACACGGAGTGACAAATCCCAGTCTCGATTCGTGCCAACCCAACAGACACTTTCGGAGATACCTGTAGTGCACCTTTATAGCCACCCAGTTACGTTGTGACGTTTGGTACACCCAAAGCATTCCTACGGTATCCGGGAGTTGCACAATCTCATGGTCTAAGGAACTGATACTTGACATTAGAAAAGCTCTGAGCAAACGAACTACACGATCTTGTGCTAGGCTTAGGATTGGGTCTTGTCCATCACATCATTCTCCTAATGATGTGATCCCGTTATCAACGACATCCAATGTCCATGGTCAGGAAACCGTAACCATCTATTGATCAACGAGCTAGTCTCCTAGAGGCTTACTAGGGACATGGTGTTGTCTATGTATCCACACATGCATCTGAGTTTCCTATCAATACAATTCTAGCATGGATAATAAACGATTATCATGAACAAGGAAATATAATAATAACCTATTTATTATTGCCTCTAGGGCATATTTCCAACAAGGGCCGCCTGCTAGGAGTCGGCCCACCCTCGACGCCATCTGCTGGGGATCCGCCGCCTTCTTGTGGCTCGCCTGCATCGTGGGAGCATGGCTCCTTCTAATGTAGGTGATGTCATGGGTCGCGTGGCAACAGTGCCGCGCCGGGCGAGGGGTGTCCGCTTGGTACACCCGCACTGTGGCCACGTTCCGCCCTGGATTCGGGGGTGGTAGGTCGCACTGTAGCCACGCCCCGTCTCGTCGTGGTTAAGTGGGTGCAAACTTTGAGGGGACGAGGGGTCGCCTGCTAGGAGTCGGCTCCCTTGTGGCCGTCTTCTGATGTCTCGCCGTCTTCCAGCAGCCGGCCTCTTAGACCAGCCGGCCCAAGAAGCCAGCCGTTCGTCCGGGAGGTGTGAGGGGCGCAGCTAGCCCCGATGTCTTGAAACGTCATGGGGTGCCGATGAGGCTACCCGTGGTCAATTACTCCGACAATTCCCGACATAGGGGACGCTGCCGCTGTGAGCGGAACCACCGCCCAGGGGCCCTTGCATCATAGATCACACCACAACCGAGCACGGCATGCATCCCCATGTTTCACCGCAGCGCCGCCGGGTACTGCCCCTCCCGGCAGCCACGTCATGGCCGCGGGCCGTGAGATCCCCGCCATCCCTTTCAGTGGTGGCGCACGGCCTTACCCGGCGTCCACCTCTAGAGACGTCAAGCGAAGAGAGGAGAATGAAGGACGGGGGAGTGGGCTAGGGTTAGCGCCTCTGGTCGCCCTGGAAGCAACACGAGGAGCACCTCTTCTGTTTCGCAAGGACCTCTGTTGTTTCCTCCCGCATGTAATGTGGACTGAAAACTTGGCTCAATCCCCGGTAGGACGTAGCCTTTAGATTTCGTAGACATTTCATCTAAAGTAATTTGATAGTCATTCAACAACGACATAAAGAAAACATAAGTTATAGACATCAACAACAATGGGAAACACAAGTGAAAGAAAAACAAGTTATACGATAAGCTGGAATAAATGGTTGATCAGCCAACGACGACGAAGGAAAACACAAGTGAAAGACAAAACAAGTTGTATGATATGCTGGGATAAATGGTTGATCACAATGCCAAGTTTCTAAAAGCTTGATGCTCTTAGTATTGCAATGAATATTTGCTATTCTTGTGACTGCTCAGGACTGCCAATTCAGATATTGTGACAGGGGCTTGTGGCCAACCGTGAGTATAGGGGCACACCTATACTCTTATTGCAGGCGTTACCGTCGCGCCGGACACCCTGTTACTATTGGGCCAGAGAAATAAATCGCCCAAGTAGTATACAACTCAGACCGCTAACTGAATAAAAATTGTTCCATAATTCAGTTCAAGGTGTTCAACCCTCTTGGAAAAAACAGTGTTGTACCATTCATGGAAAAACGGTGCTCCCTATCGCAACAAATATGTTCTTGGAGCAAATTTAAAAATTCCATGTATACAGAAAAAATGTCCGTGCATGTAAAAACATGTTCATGTCTTCAATATCTTGTAAAAAATATATGTGCAAAGTTGACCTACATTGAGATAAAATGTGTCCATGTACGTAAAAATGTTCGTTAATTTTTAAAATATATTTTTGTTAGTGAAAAATATATTCTCATATACTCCCGCATCCAAAAATATACATTTTCCCACAATATGTGATTCCTTACAGAACCCGTTTTCAAACCACACACTCACCCACATGCTGGCACGTATCTTAGGAATCCTATATATCAGCGGGCACAACAGCCCGCCCGGTGCGCGTCTTCAAGTCCAGTACTTCGACGCGAAAGGCTGCGACCAGGATTTTGCATTGCTCCATCGATCTTCTGCCGGTTGCATCACTCGAATTTCATTTCACGGCCGGCCAGCCGTGCCATCTCACGCATGCAGGCAAGCAACTACATTTGGGAACTCATCTACAAGCTAGCTCTTTCCCAATGCCTAAAATTCCAACAGATCAGACCACATCCATATGCATCAATCTCTGCATACGCTCTAACAATTGGTCCATCTACATCTTTACTTGTGACTTCTCTACAACACATATCACAGAGTGACGTATATATACTAGCTAATTGATACTTTGATAGGGTGGATGTACCTCATATATGTTGACCGATCAAGACAAAGATATGTTGCTCTAAATGCTAGTGATGGTGTAAGGTGCGATGGGTGGTGTTTTAATCTGTGAAAGTACAGTTTCGTACAAAGAGTGGAAAAGTAATATAGATACGATTCAGTAGCCATATACTCTCCATCCCACAATATATAACGTTTTTGCAAGATATAAGACGTTTTTGCAAAATATAGCTTACATAAACGTCTTATATTATGGACCGAAGGGAGTACAAGATAATGTGTGATCACTCGGTCCCACCACTAATTATTCTTTGTGCCTCCTCATTCAAGCATGTCATCCCCCACTAGCTCTCCACACTCGGCCATGTCATCTTTGTAACTATTTTCCGTGGACCTTCTGCTGTTTATAAAATTAGGGCATGCAAAGTCATGTCCGCTAAAGCCATGAACTAGTAGAAACCAACTGATGCCATGAGATTAAGTTTGAACCAATTTCTCGGGGGACGTGTGCGGCGTGCCGCTTGTAACTCTAATCAAGTTAGCTAGCGACTGATATCCTTGGATGAGCGGGAAAGCTAGTAAAATGCATAAACCATGGGAACAACGCAAACTAAAGTGCTCTAGTTTAGGATTACCAGAAAAACACAAACATCACACATTTAGATAAATACCATATGAATATCCACAAACATGAGATACGGTAATATACAACTCCTAAATTTATGGGTCTTGCGGTGGTTACACTTGTTGTGAATTTCTCGTGTCAACCAAACAAAGCCTCTATTCTAAAATTTAAACAAGTCTAACTGCCACAAAAATTATTTTGAATAGTTTGAAACATTTTTTAATTACACTAACTTATTTACATTGTATAAATAGTTTTGGAAATTTCACGAAAATATTTTTGGAACCCGGAAATTTGTCAGAAAAAATTCACGAACTTTTCTTAAACATTGACCATTTTTTAATACATGTAAAACATTTTTCACATACACACTGAATGTCGTTTTTTAAACACTTGATAATTCTTTTTTCAAATACACAATGGACATTTTTTTAATATAGGTTGTGCATTTTTCGTATACACACTGAACTCTATTTGAAGCACATTGAGTCATTCACCATTTTCCAATACATGATGCACATTGAGATAAAAAAATACATGTTTGAATATTTATTTGACTACATGTTAAACATGTTTCAAATAAATGTTGAACATTTTTTAATACATGTGAAACATTTTTTTGAGGTATGAGTATTTTCTAAGAATTGTGCGAACAATATCTTTACACTGCACGAACATATTTTTACAAATTTTATTATATATGTATTTAGATTTTTCGTAATATAAATTAAATTAAAGAAAATAAAAAATATGGGATACGCTGTCCTGTACCTCGTTGTGTGAAACATTTTTGAAATGCCACAAACATTTTTATGAATGGTATCAAACATTTTTTAATTGTATAACTATTTTACCTATATTTTGAGTATTTCCAGTATTGGTCTGGAACTCTAAAAAATGCATTGTTGGAGCCAGATCAACAATTCTTTCATCGTGCAGTTTGTGTTGCCCCCATTCTCTGGACATTAACACTACTCAGTCCTGGACATGTTAAGGCTATGTTTGATAGCAAAGTATTGCAAATACCAAAGTATAAAAGTTACAATAATTTAATCTGTTTGTATAAAATACTATGGTCATGACAAAACACACTATAATATTGTTAAAATACTTTAAAATACTTTGTTACCAAACAGGCCCTAATATGCATACATGCCTGCAACTACCTTTTTTACTCAGTAGCTAGTTCTCGGTGCCTAAAATTTCCAACAAAATCAATTGATATCCTACCTCTTGTAAGACATCCATGCGTCCTTCTTAGTACACATCTTCTACAACCTATTACATCTATATTTTATTCCCGTGATTCTTTAACACCGCACACTGCAACGTGGACATGTGTATATTGGATAGTGTAGATGTGTCTCGTATATATTGAACGAATGATATGAGAACATATTATCCCTAAAAGAATATGGTGTATGGTTTTGTGGGTGATGTTTGAATCAATGCTCTAAGGTATTTCAAGTTACTATTTTCTATATAAATAGAATAAATATCATGGTGGCCACCGAGCCGGCCAAGTCATGTACATCTCGCTCGCCACTTCGCGTCTCTCGCGCAAGGCAATTAGAGATTTTGCGCCTCCCGTCGGCGCCGCAGATCAGCCTTGTCTTCTATGACCTCAGGGCCATGGAGGCGCGGTGGATCCTGGTACTTGCCCGTGGGAGGGCTCATGCTCTGTTTTTAGGTGTTCTTTTGTGTTCATTTAGGACTTGTGTACTTCTCAGAGAGACGAGACTGCGGCAGCTCCCTGAAGTTGAAATAAGGTTCTTCTTGTCTAGCCTCCGTTCTAGTGGTGCGTCTAGCGCCATCGGAGGGTGTGTGGAGATGTGTCTCCGATGGATCTCGCAGGATTTGGTCGGCGCTTGTCTTGGGTGGATCTACTTGTATCCGTTCTTTGTTCATCTGTGATCGTGTGTCTTCAGGTTGGATCATTCTGATCTACGCTTCTCTTCATCAGTGGAGGTTGCTGTTCTGGTGCGTTGGTTCTATTGGGCCTTAGCACGACGACTTTCCGACTGTCTACTACAATAAGTTTGCTCGGCTCTAGCGAGGGAAGGGCGATGACGGCGGCGTGCCTTCGGCTCGCTCCAGTGCTTGTAGACGTGGCTAGGTAGTCTACAGACTTGGATGTAACTTTTACTTCTAGTTTTCTTTGTACCACCTTGACAGATGATGAATAGACCAGAAGCTTTTCTCGCAAAAAAAGAACAAATATCATGGTAGTTAAATAGCTTTTGTAGGATAATGTGGATATGGTTGCATCAAAATCATTTTTTGCGAAACAGGACACAATCTATTTTAAAGGTTCATAAGAAGTACAAAGCATTGTAAACATAACCAAAACTACATCAGTGACCTTGCACAACTGAACGACCACTGTCGCAACCATAACAAGCCGTCGACGCGTTGTTGTCGTCGTTCCTCTACCGGAGCCGGCTGGACTACTCGATGTTAGCTGGGAACTCTTTGTACACTTGCCCCTAAGGACCAGCGTCCCAGAGCCACAATCGTTGTCATTAAACACATGAATCGATCGGAAGCACCATACACCAATTCTCATCCTCCCGCATGCACGGCGAGAAACCCTAACCTCGCCCTGTAAAGGAGATGGCAGGAATCTACGTCGTGCTCGGCCGACTCCGTTCCGATGGACAAACTCGAGGAGGGTCCGGGACTGGAAGACCAGCTTGAAGATGAAGCGCCACCATTCACCCGAATGCCGCTCCCGTGAGGAAAACCAATAACCTAAACTACTAGTTTACTAAAGCCAAGGCACCAAGATCCCCCTCCCCGCCATCGACACCCTAAGTGTCAAGCAGAGTGAGGTGGATCCACAGGCTCGCCGACGAAGCATGGACGGGATGAGTGCCGTAGCCGCTGTAGTCGTGAGAGGAAAAGAAAAACTTGGAGACATCAAATCATATATAACTATATATTTCTACCAACTGCTTTTCCATAAATATGTGTAATCTCCCACTAGCTTCTCCATGTTTAGTTCCCAAGTACTCTTTTAGTAAATACGTTTTTTAAATAAAATAAAGAATTTGATTTTTTAAATAATGTCTTAATAATGTATATATTTGAACAAGAGTGTATAATAGAGTTATTAAAAAAATCAC
This sequence comes from Triticum aestivum, assembly GCF_018294505.1. NCBI lineage: Eukaryota > Viridiplantae > Streptophyta > Magnoliopsida > Poales > Poaceae > Triticum > Triticum aestivum. Next base: position 548,754,505 of record NC_057808.1, read on the forward strand.
GTTTTCCAAAAAAATGTGTTCATGTATCTCATAAACAATAGTGTATTTGTCCACCAAAAAGTGAAAATAAATTTTAATTGATAAAATAGTAATAAAAAGAAAACGAGATTTAAAATAAAAAATATTTCCTATCTAAGGCAAAAGAAATACTCTCTCCATGTCAAAGAAGGTCTTATATTTTGATACAGAGGGAGTAGAAAGTAAAGTGAAATAAGAAAAATAAAATAAAAAATGAAACCCGCAATAATAATAAAAAGGAAGGTAAAAAGGTTAAAAAGAAAAAGAAACAACAAAAGGAGAAAAGAAAGTGGACAGAGTTACCTGGGGCTTGCCCATGTGGGTATTCTTACCCAAATCTCTAGATGGGCCACTCGTCAAGAGGCTACTGCACCTCGACCTCTTATTTTACTTCTGATGATGCTCCTAGTTTTTCTCCCAAAAAAGAAAAACTGAAGTGCACCTTTTACCACCAGAGTTTCAGTTCTGGCTATCTCAAAAGTGAATTAACAAACAGCTAAAAAAACAAAAAAAGGGACTAAGTTCTTATGCATGCTGTGCTCAACTACCAACACACATTTCCTGGCCTCAAGGCATTGGTCCTTACGGAAAATAAAGAGGGTAAATACTGTACTCCCTCCTTTCCGGTTTATAGGGCTCAATTCAAAAATCTCACCAACCAAGAAAGATGGTGAGTGGTGGAATACTTTTTGTAGTTTGCAAAAACACACAATTAATGCTCTTGTTTTCCTTAAAAAATTATGTTTACCAATGTATTAATTGCAATACATGCATGCATAAACTAAATGCATTGAGGCTGGTCATAGTGGGGAGTAACTTAGACTAATAACATGCATATGTTACTAGTCTATGTTACTATCTCTATAATGCATAGTATCATAGAGTAGTATCATAGGTGGTCTCATTTATTGCCATGCATGACACATAGTAGCATCACATTTATTATGTTACGGTATCTACCTATGTTACTATAACCATCTCTCTCTTCTTTAATTGCCTGCCACATAAGCATGTTTGCGAGTCCCAAGTGCATGATACTACTTATGTTACCCCCACTATGGCCAGCCTGATCAATTTTCTCTTAATACTTGCATGCAATGATTTAATGCACCTTGGAATCTGAACATGTGATGGGGAACAACCAAATTGAGCCTTATAAAATGGAAAACTAAAATTTTGAGATAAGCCCTATAAACCGAAAAGGAGGAAGTATTTCTGAACGCTTTTGATTGCACCATCAACTCATCCAAGCACTGTAACTGCACACTAGCTCCAAACAAGACACTTTCAGAAGCCACAAATCATCTATACACACCAACCATCAAGCCTCCAAACCTCACATGCATCCCGGACAGGACAATTCTACTACACCGGTGCTTGCACCCACACAAAGCTACAGCTCAATTTACAAGCTTCCCTCCAGAATCCAGACCCCAAACAACGCCGAAAAACAAGGGGAGGACACGCGAAAACTAGGTGCGGAGCGCCATGAACATGTTCTTCCTTCTCGTGTTCTCCGGAACAGGCGCTCGACGACTTCCGGAGGTATGCTGTTATGAGAGCATCTACAACCAGGCGCCTCAACCCCCCCCCCCCCCTCATACGTCCGGACGGACGGTCCGATCACTGACCGGTCAAAAAAAAACACCCGCTTCAGATGGACGCCTCAAACTGGTCTCAAACGCCCGGACTGACCGGCACCTCTCATATCCAGTGCAAATATGGGACGGATATGTGGAGGCCCGAGCGCATCCGCCACGTCGGACCAAGCCCATGCTTGCCCACCCGACCCCACGTATGTTCGTCCCCATCCGCTCCCAGGATCAAACCCTAGCCACTTCACTCTACTCCCCTCCACCGCCCAAGCTTCCATCTGACGATCTCCGGTCTTCTCTGGCACGGTGCACAGCGGATTTGACTTCGACCAGTCCAAATTTGTTGACTGGGGTGTCGTCCCGTGCGGATTGGTGGAGGCAATTACCGTCCACATTGCACTCCGCCGCTCCTGGGAGGACAGAGCCCGACCGATGGCGGGATCTATCTGGCGCGAGTCCATTGTGCCAGCGCATCGGGCGCTCGGATCCTCTGGGGGCTGGATCATGGCGGTACTCTCGGGAGCCTTCCAATCTCCCTTTCTTCATCACCGGTCTGCCGGAGTATGAGTGCTACCGGGACTGGTATGTCAGCCGTGGGAAGGAGAGGATGAGGGTGGCCGAGGCCAACCTTGCTGCCGACATGGCGGCGGCGGAGACGGCTGATGCAGCGGCACGGGCTGTCGCAAAGGAGAAAGCCATTTGCGCCCGCATTGTAAAGAAGCGACAGTGGAGGAACACGCTCGCCCTCGCCCGAGAGCAGGATCGGGCGGTCCGTGCCATGGCCGGACTGCCCCCCCCCCCCCCCCCCCAAAGAGGAGAAAAATGGCAGCGACGGGTCGGACAGCTTCGGCGATGAGCAAATCCGGCTCGATTCATACTATGTTTTCGACCTCTACTTCCGCGAGAATGACGAAAAGGGCACCGGAAAGGGCAAGGGCAGCCGTGGATAATCTTCTCCATAGCTAGCATGTAGGTTAAAAATTGTCAAATTTTGATAGTCCGATGGCACGTCCTGATGTCATAGCCGGACGATGTGTGTAATGCATTGTTTACGCAGTTACATGGGTTTGTATGGATTTTAGATATGCTAACTGAGGTGTCCCGTTGTGACAAAGAAAATTTAAGATGTGACCGGTTAGTGCCCGCGGACGCGCTCAAATGCGTCCATGGGCGTTTGAGAGACCGAATTTGTTAAGTCCGGTTGTAGATGCTCTAAACTGGACTGTTTCAGCATCATGAAATTAGTTTTCATACCATCTAGTTTTAGTATTGTAGACGTTGATATTTTTTCCTATAGAGTAGGTCAAAACTTTAAAAAGTTTGACTTTGACCAAATATTATATGCAGACTAAAAAGAAATTGAGGAAGTACGTTTAGGACATATAAGAGCTCACGGCGTATCAATCTGCACTGTGCAAGACAACAAAAAGGAAGTGACTGTGTGGCCTTACAGCAGTGCACCGAGTATTGCAGAAACATCCTCACAAGGTCCATTGCTCGGGTGGAAGCTTCGTCTGGAAACCTGGATACAAACAGAACTTTTAGGTATAACAGAGGATTCATGAGAAAATTGTTGGTTTATTTTTGCGCCTGAGCTTATAAATGACCCACAGATGGCTTCCTATTTCATATGCCAATTATCATTTCTCACAATTTATCAGCACGCTAGTCAAAAGTATATGTGCACCAAATTTAACAGCTGCTGTGCTGACCAAGCAACCATGAATCAAGCATGGCAGACATAACATGCAGACTACTACCTTGTGCCATGGATGAGCCTTAATTCGCGGAAACTTGAACTCGGTGTAATTTGGATTCATGCACTTGATCTCTTCCCTTCTTGGTGTACCCAAGACCTGCAAGGCACTATGACTGAACATGTCATTGTAAAGACCTGCAAGGCACTTTGACCGGCGGTTCGATGATCGGTCTGTGTTGTCGTATGGGATCGGTCTGTGTTGTCAAAACTAGACCAAACCATCATCACGGTCCAAGTGCGGGAACAGTTCGTGGATAAGGCACGACTATACATGGAAAGATTTCCTATGTTTGGATCACCAAGGGAGCGACGAGGTACCTATCTGAAAGTATAGACGGACGCTAAAACTCTTCGGATAAGCTTGGGCGAACAAGAAATCGGATACGGAACGACTCAATGAACCAATTTTCAAGAACGACAACCGAGGCCGGAGGTACAGCTTGGAAGACCCGAAGAGCGTTTGTGATTTCAAGACAGGTTCAGAGGCGACTGATGGTGTTCCCGATTAATAGTCACTCACCACATCGTCTCCCAGGTGGGCCGGGCCAGACCCTATATCGGTTCACCAATGGGCCATGTCGATGCAGCCCATGGCATACAAAGGGAAGGCGCCGAAATACTTGATGCATATTCCAAGACATTTTAGAGGTCGTCTACAACACGATTAACCTATATGTAACCGACTAAGTTGTAACCCTATACCCCTGGTACCTATATAAACCGGGGTAGGGCTTAAAAACGACACATAAGGATCTAATGGTAGATTAACCTGTACTTTGTACTCCTTCCAAATTAATACAACAAAAATAGGACGTAGGGTTTTATCTCTTAAGAGAGCCCCAACCTTGGTAAAATCCTTTGTATATGTTACCATCGCATAAGGCTACAAGCTCGGGACCCATATCAAAGATCAGCTGGAATCAACTTTGTCAAGTGGCACGAACCTTTGTCGTCGTGGATATGTAAGCCGTGCTCTTATTGTGCTACGTATATGCCGAGCTTTTCGAACAAACCGATCATATTTTTTGTCAAGTTTGCCTTACAGCCTTAGAGCATCTTTAGCAGACCCCATAAAAGGGCCGAACCCGTATAATTCCGGCGACTATACGGGTTCAGCTCGTTCTTCTGGCCAGAATAGACACCGTATCCGCGGTTCGGCCTATAAAAAATTTACCGTGGCCCACAAAAACTCCCTCCCCACCACTATATATGCGGTTTCACCGCCCAGATATGGGTCAAACCCTGTGCACCTCCGCCGCCACTCCGCCGCGATTCCCCTCCTCCTCCGCCCCAATTTCTCGCCACCGGCGAGCCTAAAAAGCCATGGATGGCTACAGGAGCTCTGGGGATGACGCGGAGTGCCGCCGCCGCCGCATGCAAGCGGGGCGCACGGAGGTGCCTCAACCACGGGAGCCGGCCGCCGCCGACGTTCGAAGGCCGCGAGCTCGTCGAGTAAGAGCACGAGCTCGCCCACTGCCGCCATGCCTCCTCCGGCTCCTCTGCCGCGGGGAGCTCACCGCGGGCGCCTCGAGCTCGCGGCTCACTCCGGTCAAAAGAGAGCCGGAGGAGCTCGGACAGTGATACGTCTCCAACGTATCTATAATTTTTGATTGTTCCATGCTATTATATTACCCGTTTTGAATGTTTATGGGCTTTACTTTACACTTTTATATCATTTTGGGACTAACCTACTAACCGGAGGCCCAGCCCGAATTGCTGTTTTTTTGCCTATTTCAGTGTTTCAAAGAAAAGGAATATCAAACGGAGTCCAAACGGAATGAAACCTTCGGGAGCGATCTTTTCGGAACAAACGCAACCCAGGAGACTTGGAGTGGACGTCAAGCTGCAAACGAGGCAGCCACGAGAGTGCCGGGCGCGCCCTAAGGGGTTGGGCGCGCCCCCACCCTCGTGGGCCCCTCGTTGCTCCACCAACGTACTTCCTTCGCCTATATATACTCCCGTACCCTGAAAACATCGGAAGGCACCACGAAAACCTAATTCCACCGCCGCAACCTTCTGTATCCGCGAGATCCCATCTTGGAGCCTTCGCCGGCGCTCCGCCGGAGAGGGAATCGACCACGGAGGGCCTCTACATCATCTCCAAGGCCTCTCCGATGAGTTGTGAGTAGTTTACCACAGACCTTCAGGTCCATAGTTATTTGCTAGATGGCTGCTTCTCTCTCTTTGAATCTCAATACCAAGTTCTCCTTGATCTTCTTGGAGATCTATTCGATGTAACTCTTTTTGCGGTGTGTTTGTCGAGATCCGATGAATTGTGGGTTTATGATCAAGTTTATCTATGAGAAATATTTGAATCTCCTCTGAATTCTTTTATGTATGATTTGTTATCTTTGCAAGTCTCTTCGAATTATCAGTTTGGTTTGGCCTACTAGATTGATCTTTCTTGCAATGGGAGAAGTGCTTAGCTTTGGGTTCAATCTTGCGGTGTCCATTCCCAGTGACAGCAGGGTCAGCAAGGCACGTATTGTATTATTGCCATCGAGGATAAAAAGATGGGGTTTATATCATATTGCATGAGTTTATACCTCTACATCATGTCATCTTTCTTAATGCGTTACTCTGTTCTTCTTGAACTTAATACTCTAGATGCAGGCAGGAGTCGGTCGATGTGTGGAGTAATAGTAGTAGATGCAGAATCGTTTCGATCTACTTGTTGCAGACGTGATGCCTATATACATGATCATGCCTAGATAATCTCATAACTATGCACTTTTCTATCAATTGCTCGACAGTAATATGTTCACCCACCGTAATACTTATGCTATCTTGAGAGAAGCCACTAGTTAAACCTATGGCCCCCGGGTCTATCTTTTATCATATAAGTTTTCCATCTAATTTTATTTGCATCTTTTACTTTCCAATCTATATCATAAAAATACCAAAAATATTTATCTTATCTTATTATCTCTATCAGATCTCACTTTCCCAAGTTACCGTGAAGGGGTTGACAACCCCTTTATCGCGTTGGTTGCGAGGTTCTTGTTTGTTTGTGTAGGTGCGTGGGACTTTTGAGGAGCCTCCTATGTTGGAAATATGCCCTAGAGGCAATAATAAAATGGTTATTATTGTATTTTCTTGTTCATGATAATTGTCTATTGTTCATGCTATAATTGTATTAACTGCAAACTGTAATACATGTGTGAATGCATAGACCAAAACATGTCCCTAGTGAGCCTCTAGTTGACTAGCTCGTTGATCAATAGATGGTTATGATTTCCTGACCATGGACATTAGATGTCATTGATAACGGGATCACATCATTAGGAGAATGATGTGATGGACAAGACCTAATCCTAAGCATAGCACAAGATCGTGTAGTTCGTTTGCTAAGAGCTTTTCTAATGTCAAGTATCATTTTCTTAGACCATGAGATTGTGCAACTCCCGGATACCGTAGGAATGCTTTGGGTGTACCAAACGTCACAACGTAACTGGGTGGCTATAAAGGTGCACTACAGGTATCTCCGAAAGTGTCTGTTGGGTTGGCATGAATCGAGACTGGGATTTGTCACTCCGTATGACGGAGAGGTATCTCTGGGCCCACTCGGTAATGCATCATCATAATGAGCTCAATGTGAATAAGGAGTTAGTCACGGGATCGTTTGTTACGGAACGAGTAAATTGACTTGTTGGTAACGAGATTGAACGAAGTATTGGGATACCGATGATCGAATCTCGGGCAAGTAACATACCGGTGGACAAAGGGAATTGTATACGGGATTGATTGAATCCCCGACATCGTGGTTCATCCAATGAGATCATCGTGGAACATGTGGGAGCCAACATGGGTATCCAAATCCCGCTATTGGTTATTGGCCGGAGAACGTCTCCGTCATGTCTGCATGGTTCCCGAACCCGTAGGGTCTACACACTTAAGGTTCGGTGACGCTAGAGTTGTTATGGGAAATTGTATGTGGTTACCGAAGGTTGTTCGGAATCCCGGATGAGATCCCGGACGTCACGACGAGTTCCGGAATGGTCCGGAGGTGAAGATTTATATATGGGAAGTCCAGTTTCAGTCACCGCAATGGTTTCGGGGGTTATCGGTATTGTACCGGGACCACCGAAAGGTGTCCACAGGTCCACCGGGTGGGGCCACCTGCCCCGGGTGACTTGATGGGCTGAATATGGGAGGGAACCAGCCCCTAGTGGGCTGGTGCGCCCCTCCCCTAGGGCCCAAGGCACCTAGGGTTGGAAACCCTAGGGGAGGGGGGCGCCTCCACCTTGCTTAGGGGGCAAGCCTCCCCTCCTGGCCGCCGCCCCCCCCCCCCTCTAGATGGGATATAGAGGGGCCGGCTCCCTCTCCCCTTCACCCTATAAATAGAAGGGGGTGGGAGGGCTGCAATAACCCTTCCCTGGCGCAGCCCCTTCCCCTCTCCAACACCTCCTCTCCTTCGTAGTGCTTAGCGAAGCTCTGCCGAAGAACCACGAGCTCCATCGCCACCATGCCGTCGTGCTGCTGGAGTTCTCCCTCAACTTCTCCTCTCCCCTTGCTGGATCAAGAAGGAGGAGACGTCCCCGGGCTGTACGTGTGTTGAACGCGAAGGCGCCGTCTGTTCGGTGCTTGGATCGGATCTTCCGCGATTTGAATCGCCGCGTGTACGACTCCATCAACCGCGTTCTTGTAAAGCTTCCGCTTAGCGATCTTCAAGGGTATGAAGATGCACTCCCTCTCTCTCTCGTTTCTAGCATCTCCTAGATTGATCTTGGTGACACGTAGGAAAATTTTGAATTATTACTACGTTCCCCAACAGTGGCATCATGAGCTAGGTCTATGCGTAGATTCTATGCACGAGTAGAACACAAAGTAGTTGTGGGCGATGATTTGTTCAATTTGCTTACCCTTACTAGTCTTATCTTGATTCGGCGGCATTGTGGGATGAAGCGGCCCGGACCGACCTTACACGTACTCTTACGTGAGACAGGTTCCACCGACTGACATGCACTTGATGCATAAGGTGGCTAGCGGGTGTCTGTCTCTCCCACTTTAGTCGGATCATATTCGATGAAGAGGGTCCTTATGAAGGGTAAATAGAAATTGACATATCACCATTGTGGCTTTTGCGTAGGTAAGAAACGTTCTTGCTAGAAACCCATAGCAGCCACGTAAAACATGCAACAACAATTAGAGGACGTCTAACTTGTTTTTGCAGGGTATGATGTGATATGGCCAAAAGGATGTGATGAATGATATATGTGATGTATGAGATTGATCATGTTCTTGTAATAGGAATCACGACTTGCATGTCGATGAGTATGACAACCGGCAGGAGCCATAGGAGTTGTCTTAATTTATTGTATGACCTGCGTGTCAATGAAAACGCCATGTAATTACTTTACTTTATTGCTAACCGTTAGCCATAGTAGTAGAAGTAATAGTTGGCGAGACAACTTCATGAAGACACGATGATGGAGATCATGATGATGGAGATCATGGTGTCATGCCGGTGACGAAGGTGATCATGCCGCGGATTGAAGATGGAGATCAAAAGGCGCAAGATGATATTGGCCATATCATGTCACTTTATGATTTGTATGTGATGTCTGTCATGTTTATATCTTATTTGCTTAGAACGACGGTAGCATAAATAAGATGATCCCTCTCTAAAATTTCAAGAATGTGTTCCCCCTAACTGTGCACCATTGCGAAGGTTCGTTGTTTCGAAGCACCACGTGATGATCGGGTGTGATAGATTCTAACGTTCGCATACAACGGGTGTAAGCCAGATTTACACATGCGAAACACTTAGGTTGACTTAACGAGCCTAGCATGTACAGACATGGCCTCGGAACACAAGAGACCGAAAGGTCGAACATGAGTCGTATAGCAGATGCGATCAACATGGAGATGTTCACCGTTGATGACTAGTCCGTCTCACGTGATGATCGGACACGGCCTAGTCGATTCGGATCATGTATCACTTAGATGACTAGAGGGATGTCTATCTAAGTGGGAGTTCATTAAGTAATTTAATTAGATGAACTTAATTATCATGAACATAGTCAAAAGGTCTTTGCAAATTATGTCGTAGCTTATGCTTTAGTTCTACTATTTAAGATATGTTCCTAGAGAAAATTTAGTTGAAAGTTGATAGTAGCAATTATGCGGACTGGGTCCGTAAACTGAGGATTGTCCTCATTGCTGCGCAGAAGGATTATGTCCTTAATGCACCGCTCGGTGTGCTGAACCTCGAGCGTCGTCTGTGGATGTTGCGAACATCTGACAGACACGTTTTAATGACTACGTGATAGTTCAGTGCGTAATGTTAAACGGTTTAGAATTGAGGCGCCGAAGACGATTTTGAAATGTCGCGGAACATATGAGATGTTCAAAGGGCTGAAATTGGGATTTCAGGCTCGTGCCCACGTCAAGAGGTATGAGACCTCTGACGAGTTTCTCAAGCCTGCAAACTAAGGGAGAAAAGCTCAATCGTTGAGCATGTGCTCAGATTGTCTGAGTACTACAATCACTTGAATCGAGTGGGAGTTAATCTTCCTTAAGAGATAGTGATGGTTCTCCAAAGTCACTGCCACCAAGCTACTAAAGCTTCGTGATGAACTATAACATATCAGGGATAGATATGATGATCCTTGAGCTATTCGCGATGTTTGACACCGCGGAAGTAGAAATCAAGTAGGAGCATCAATTGTTGATGGTTAGTAAAACCACTTGTTTCAAGAAGGGAAAGGGCAAGAAGGGATACTTCATGAAACGACAAATCAGTTGCTGCTCTAGTGAAGAAACTCAAGGTTGAACCCAAACCCGAGACTAAGTGCTTCTGAAATGAGGGGAACGGTCACTGAAGCAGAACTACCCTAGATACTTCGTAGATGAGAAGGCTGGCAAGGTCGATAGAAGTATATTGGATATACATTATATTAATGTGTACTTTACTAGTACTCCTAGTAGCAACAGGGTATTAGATACCGGTTCGGTTGCTAAGTGTTAGTAACTCGAAATAAAAGCTGCGGAATAAACGGAGACTAGCTAAAGGTGAGATGACAATATGTGTTGGAAGTGTTTCCAAGGATGATGTGATCAAGCATTGCATGCTCCCTCTACCATCGAGATTGGTGTTAAACCTAAATAATTGTTATTTGGTGTTTGCGTTGAGCATAGACATGATTGGATTATATTTATCGCAATACGGTTATTCATTTAAGGAGAATAATGGTTACTCTGTTTATTTGAAGAATACCTTCAATGGTCTTGCACCTAAAATGAATGGTTTATTGAATCTCGATCGTAGTGATACACATGTTCATGCCAAAAGATATAAGATAGTAATGATAGTACCACATACTTGTGGCACTGCCGTTTGAGTCATATTGGTATAAAACGCATGAAGAAGCTCCATGTTGATGGATCTTTGGACTCATTCGTTTTTGAAAAGATTGAGACATGTGAACCATGTCTATCGGTATATATGCATGAAGAAACTCCATGCAGATGGATCGTTTGGACTCACTTATTTTTGAATCACTTGAGACATGCAAATCATACCACATGGGCAAGATGACTGAAAGGCCTCGTTTTCAGTGAGATGGAACAAAAGAGCAACTTGTTGGAAGTAATACATTTGATGTGTGCAATCCAATGAGTGCTGAGGCACGCAGTGAATATCGTTATGCTCTTACTTCACAGATGATTTGAGTAGATTCTAAGTATATTTACTTGATGAAACACAAGTCTGAAATATTGAAAGGTTCAAGTAATTTCAAAGTGAAGTTGAAGATCATTGTTACAAGAGGATAAAATTTCTATGATATGATCATAGAGATAAATATCTGAGTTACGAGTTTGGTACACAATTAAGACATTGTGGAAATTGTTTCATGACTAATACCGCTTGGAACACTGATACGTCTCCAACGTATCTATAATTTTTGATTGCTCCATGCTATATTATCTACTGTTTTGGACTATATTGGGCTTTATTTTCCACTTTTATATTATTTTTGGGACTAACCTATTAACCGGAGGCCCAGCCCAGAATTGCTGTTTTTTTGCCTATTTCAGTGTTTCGAAGAAACGGAATATCAAACAGAGTCCAAACGGAATAAAACCTTCGGGAACGTGATTTTCTCACCGAACGTGATCCAGGAGACTTGGACCCTACTCCAAGGAACAAAAGAGGGGGTCACAAGGGTGGGGGGCGCGCCCTCCCCCCCAGGCCCGCCCCCCTGCCTCGTGGGCCCCCTGTTGCTCCACCGACATACTCCTTCCTCCTATATATACCTACGTACCCCCGTCAGATCAGATACGGAGACAAAAACCTAATTCAACCGCCGCAACTTTCTGTATCCACGAGATCCCATCTTGGGGCCTGTTCCGGAGCTCCGTCGGAAGGGGATTCCACCATGGAGGTCTTCTACATCATCACCATAGCCCCTCCGATGAAGTGTGAGTAGTTTACTTCAGACCTTCGGGTCCATAGCTAGTAGCTAGATGGCTTCTTCTCTCTTTTTGGATCTCAATACAATGTTCTGCCCCTCTCTTGTGGAGATCTATTTGATGTAATTTTCTTTTTGCGGTGTGTTTGTTGAGACCGAAGAATTGTGGGTTTACGATCAAGTTTATCTATGAACAATATTTGAATCTTCTCTGAATTCTTTTATGTATGATTGAGTTATCTTTACAAGTCTCTTCGAATTATCCGTTTGGTTTGGCCAACTAGATTGGTAGTTCTTGAATGGGAGAAGTGTTTAGCTTTGGGTTCAATCTTGCGGTGTCCTTACCCAGTGACAGAAAGGGTTGCAAGGCACGTATTGTATTGTTGCCATCGAGGATAACAAGATGGGGTATTTATCATATTGCATGAATTTATTCCTCTACATCATGTCATCTTGCTTAAGGCGTTACTCTGTTTTCATTAACTTAATACTCTAGATGCATGCTGGATAGCGGTCGATGAGTGGAGTAATAGTAGTAGATGCAGGCAGGAGTCGGTCTACTTGTCTCGGACGTGATGCCTATATACATGATCATACCTAGATAATCTCATAACTATGCTCAATTCTGTCAATTGCTCAACAGTAATTTGTTCACCCACCGTAGAATACTTATGCTCTTGAGAGAAGTCACTAGTGAAACCTATGGCCCCCGGGTCTATTTTCATCATATTAATCTTCCAACGCTTTTATTATTACTTTGCTCTTTACTTTTCCTTTTATTTTGCTTTGCATCTTTATACCAAAAATACCAAAAATATTATTTATTATCTCTATCAGATCTCACTCTCGTAGGTGACCGTGAAGGGATTAACAACCCCTATTCGCGTTGGTTGCGAGGAGTTATTTGCTTTGTGTAGGTACGAGGGACTTACGCGTGGCCTCCTACTGGATTGATACCTTGGTTCTCAAAAACTAAGGGAAATACTTACGCTACTCTGCTGCATCATCCCTTCCTCTTCGGGGGAAACCAACGCAAGCTCAAGACGTAGCAAGAAGGATTTCTGGCGCCGTTGCCGGGGAGTCTGCGCAAAAGTCAACATACCAAGTACCCATCACAATCCCTTACCTCTCGCATTACATTATTTGCCATTTGCCTCTCATTGTCCTCTCCCCCACTTCACCCTTGCCGTTTTATTCGCCCTTTTTCCGTTCGCCTTGATGTCTTTCTTGGCTCGTTTTCTCGCTTGGTTGAAATAGTTGAGTATTTATTCCTAAATAGAGAAGCTAATATCTATGGATCCTCATCCGCTTGCCAATCTTTTTAAGAGATCCAATTATGATGAACCAATTCCTAGTGATTTGGATGCACTAGATTATCTTTATAAGCTTTTGCCTGAAATCCGTAAATCTGAAAATTGTGATGAAGTGCTTTATGAAGTGATTCACGATAGATCTTTGAATAAAAAGCATGATTGCAATGATGCTACTATAAATTCTCTTGATGTCAATTGTGCTAATATTATGCAAAACCCTAAGCTTGGGGATGCTAGTTTTGCTATGTCTACTACTTGTTGCAATGATCATGATTGGGGTGATTCTTCTTACGATCTTGAAAATTTATTTAAGCCCCATGATGAATATGAGATTGATAATAATGTTTGCAATAATATTGAAAGTGGGTTTGGAAGAGTGTCGACTTTAGATCCCACATATTTGGATAATATTCAATCTTATGAAATTTTTGATAAAAGTGGGCTTGGGGAAATCATGACTTTAGTTAATGATAATCCCACTATTTTGGAAGAGTGTCAACTTCGCATGCATGTGGATCGTGTTGAGAATATGTTATGTGATAGCTATATTATTGAATTTTCTTATGATCCTACATGTAATTATTATGAGAGAGGAAAATATGGTTATAGAAATTTTCATGTTGCTAAATTACCTCTCGTTATGTTGAGATTTCTATTGTTCCTTTCCGCTTCCTTGCATATGCTAGTTTTTGCTTGCTATGATAATTTCTTTTTATATAAGATGCCTATGCATAGGAAGTATGTTAGAATTAGATGTGTTTGTCATGTGTTTTATGATGCTCTCTTTGTGCTTCAATTCTTGTCTTTCATGTGAGCATCATTAAAATTATCAATGCCTACCTAAAAAGGCTTTAAAGAAAAGCGCTTGTTGGGAGACAACCCAATATTTTTCCTTGCTGCTTAGTAATAAATAATTCATCTACCTTCTGTTTAGATGTGTTTTTATCTTTTAATTAGTGTTTGTGCCAAGTTAAACCTATAGGATCTTCTTGGATGATAGTTATTTGATCTTGCTGTAATTTCCAGAAACTTTCTGTTCACGAAAATAATTGTTAAAAATCACCAGAACGTGATAAAATAGTGATTCCAATTGCTTCTGATCAATAAACAAATTTACTAGGTCGTCCTATTTTGGCTGATTTTTTGGAGTTCCAGAAGTTCGCGTTATTTACATATTACTACAGACTGTTCTGTTTTTGACAGATTCTGTTTTTCGTGTGTTGTTTGCTTATTTTGATGAATCTATGGTTAGTAAAATAGTTTATAATCCATAGAGAAGTTGGAATACAGTAGGTTTAACACCAATACAAATAAAGAATGAGTTCATTACAGTACCTTGAAGTGGTCTTTTGTTTTCTTTCGCTAACGGAGCTCACGAGATTTCTGTTGAGTTTTGTGTTGTGAAGTTTTCAAGTTTTGGGTGAAATTCTTTTGATGGATTATGGAACAAGGAGTGGCAAGAGCCTAAGCTTGGGGATGCCCATGGCACCCCCAATATAATCCAAGGACACCAAAAAGTCAAAGCTTGGGGATGCCCCGGAAGGCATCCCCTCTTTCGTCCACTTCCATCAGTAACTTTACTTGGAGCTATATTTTTATTCACCACATGATATGTGTTTTGCTTGGAGCGTCTTGTATTATTTTAGTCTTTGCTTTTTAGTCTTCCACAATCATCCTTGCTGTACACACCTTTTGAGAGAGCCATACATGAGTTGGAATTTGTTAGAATACTCTATGTGCTTCACTTATATCTTTTGAGCTTTATAGTTTTTGCTCTAGTGCTTCACTTATATCTTTTAGAGCACGGTGGTGGATTTGTTTCAAAGAAACCTTTGATCTCTCATGCTTCACTTAGATTATTTTGAGAGTCTTAAATATCATGGTAATTTGCTAAAAAATATTAATATGCTTGGTATTCAAGATTTGTAAAACTTTCTTTTGAGTGCGTTGAATACTAAGAAAAGTTTGATGCTTGATAATTGTTTTGAGATATGGAGGTAGTAATATTAAAGTCATGCTGGTTGGCTGATTATGAATTTAAAGAATGCTTGTGTTAAAGTTAGCAAGTCCCGTAGCATGCACGTATGGTTAAAGTTGTGTAACAAATTTGAAACATGAAGTGTACCTGGCTTGTGCATCCTTATGAGTGGCGGTCGGGGACGAGCGATGGTCTTTTCCTACCAATCTATCCCCCTAGGAGCATGCGCGTAGTACTTGATTTTTGATAACTTCTAAATTTTTGCAATAAGTATATGAGTTCTTTTGACTAATGTTGAGTCCATGGATTATACGCACTTTTACCTTTCCACCATTGCTAGCCTCTTCGGTACCGCGCATTGCCCTTTCTCACCTTGAGAGTTGGTGCAAACTTCGCCGGTGCATCCAAACCCCGTGATACGATACGCTCTATCACACATAAACCTCCTTATATCTTCCTCAAAACAGCCACCATACCTACCTATTATGGCATTTCCATAGCCATTCCGAGATATATTGCCATGCAACTTTCCACCGTTCCGTTCATCATCATCATGACATACATTACTTTTGTCATATTGCCATTGCATGATCATGTAGTTGACATCATATTTGTGGCAAAGCCACAATGCATAACTTTCATACATGTCACTCTTGATTCATTGCACCATCCTGGTACACCGCCGGAGGCATTCATATAGAGTCATATCTTGTTCTAGTTTCGAGTTGTAATTCATGTGTTGTAATCAATAAAAGTGTGATGATCATCATTATTAGAGCATTGTCCCAAGTGAGGAATTATAAAAAAAAAGCTCATAAAAAAAGAGAAGGCCCAAAAAAAGAGAGAAAAAGAGAGAAGGGACAATGTTACTATCCTTTTACCACACTTGTGCTTCAAAGTAGCACCTTGTTTTTCATGAAGTGAGTCTCATATATTGTGCTTCAAAGTAGCACCATGTTTTCCATATAGCGAGTCTCATAGGTTGTCTTTTTCATACTAGTGAGAATTTTTCATTATAGAACTTGGCTTGTATATTCCTACAATGGGCCTCCTCAAGTGCCCTAGGTCTTTGTGAGCAAGCAAGTTGGATGCACACCCACTAGTTTTCTTTTGTTGAGCTTTCATTCATTTATAGCTCTAGTGCATCCGTTGCATGGCAATCCCTACTCCTCGCATTAACATCAATCGATGGGCATCTCCATAGCCCATTGATTAGCCTCGTTGATGTGAGATCTTCTCCTTTTTTGTCTTCTCCACACAATCCCCATCATCATACTCTATTCCACCCATAGTGCTATATCCATGGCTCACGCTCATGTATTGCGTGAAAGTTGAAAAAGTTTGAGATTATTTAAGTATGAAACAATTGCTTGGCTTGTCATCGGGGGTATAGAAGTTGGGAACATCTTTGTGTGACGAAAATGAAGCATAGCCTAACTATATGATTTTTGTAGGGATGAACTTTCTTTGCCATGTTATTTTGAGAAGACATAATTGCTTTTATTAGTATGCTTGAAGTATTATTATTTCTTATGTCAATATGAACTTTTGTCTTGAATCTTTCGGATCTGAATATTCATACCACAATTAAGAAGAGTTACATTGAAATTATGCCAAGTAGCACTCCGCATCAAAAATTCTCTTTTTATCATTTACCTACTCGAGGACGAGCAGGAATTAAGCTTGGGGATGCCTGATACGTCTCCAACGTATCTATAATTTTTTATTGCTCCATGCTATATTATCTACTGTTTTGGACTATATTGGGCTTTATTTTCCACTTTTATATTATTTTTGGGACTAACCTATTAACCGGAGGCCCAGCCCAGAATTGCTGTTTTTTTGCCTATTTCAGTGTTTCGAAGAAACGGAATATCAAACGGAGTCCAAACGGAATAAAACCTTCGGGAACGTGATTTTCTCACTGAACGTGATCAAGGAGACTTGGACCCTACTCCAAGGAACAAAAGAGGCTGACACGAGGGTGGGGGGCGCGCCCTCCCCCCCCCCAGGCACGCCCCCTGCCTCGTGGGCCCCCTGTTGCTCCACCGACGTACTCCTTCCTCCTATATATACCTACGTACCCCCGTCAGATCAGATACGGAGCCAAAAACCTAATTCCACTGCCGCAACTTTCTGTATCCACGAGATCCCATCTTGGGGCCTGTTCCGAAGCTCCGCCGGAAGGGGATTCCACCACGGAGGTCTTCTACATCATCACCATAGCCCCTCCGATGAAGTGTGAGTAGTTTACTTTAGACCTTCGGGTCCATAGCTAGTAGCTAGATGGCTTCTTCTCTCTTTTTGGATCTCAATACAATGTTCTCCCCCTCTCTCGTGGAGATCTATTCGATGTAAATTTCTTTTTGCGGTGTGTTTGTTGAGACCGATGAATTGTGGGTTTATGATCAAGTTTATCTATGAACAATGTTTGAATCTTCTCTGAATTCTTTTATGTATGATTGAGTTATCTTTACAAGTCTCTTCGAATTATCCGTTTGGTTTGGCCAACTAGATTGGTAGTTCTTGCAATGGGAGAAGTGTTTAGCTTTGGGTTCAATCTTGCGGTGTCCTTACCCAGTGACAGAAAGGGTTGCAAGGCACGTATTGTATTGTTGCCATCGAGGATAACAAGATGGGGTATTTATCAT
This sequence comes from Triticum aestivum, assembly GCF_018294505.1. Classification (NCBI taxonomy): domain Eukaryota; kingdom Viridiplantae; phylum Streptophyta; class Magnoliopsida; order Poales; family Poaceae; genus Triticum; species Triticum aestivum. The sequence goes on from NC_057808.1 coordinate 548,772,233, forward strand.
ATTGCATGAATTTATTCCTCTACATCATGTCATCTTGCTTAAGGCGTTACTCTGTTTTCATTAACTTAATACTCTAGATGCATGCTGGATAGCGGTCGATGAGTGGAGTAATAGTAGTAGATGCAGGCAGGAGTCGGTCTACTTGTCTCGGACGTGATGCCTATATACATGATCATACCTAGATAATCTCATAACTATGCTCAATTCTGTCAATTGCTCAACAGTAATTTGTTCATCCACCGTAGAATACTTATGCTCTTGAGAGAAGCCACTAGTGAAACCTATGGCCCCCGGGTCTATTTTCATCATATTAATCTTCCTACGCTTTTATTATTACTTTGCTCTTTACTTTTCCTTTTATTTTACTTTGCATCTTTATACCAAAAATACCAAAAATATTATTTATTATCTCTATCAGATCTCACTCTCGTAGGTGACTGTGAAGGGATTGACAACCCCTGTTCGCGTTGGTTGCGAGGAGTTATTTGCTTTGTGTAGGTACGAGGGACTTACGCGTGGCCTCCTACTGGATTGATACCTTGGTTCTCAAAAACTAAGGGAAATACTTACGCTACTCTGCTGCATCATCCCTTCCTCTTCGGGGAAAACCAATGCAAGCTCAAGACATAGCAAACACCATAGTGTGATGGTGTGTCCGAACATCATAGCTGCACCCTATTGGATATGGTGCATACCGTGATGTCTCTTATCGAATTACCACTATCGTTTATGGGTTAGGCATTAGAGACAAACGCATTTCACTTTAAATAGGGCACCACGCAATTCCGTTGAGACGACACCGTATGAACCACTACAAGGAAATCGGTCTATTGCAACGGAAATATTGCCACAAAATAATTTTCGTTGCAAAAATCTCATTCTATCACCACATTTTCATTTTTGTGGCGACTAGCATGTCATAATGCAACATTATTTAATTGTTGCAATAAGTGCCATGATTATTGCAAAAAGGCTAGCCTTATCACGACGAACAAAAAATCGTTGCAAAAAATCTTGGCTTATGGCAACAAACAAAATAACGTTGCATTAAGTATTGCTATTACCACAATTTATATATCGTGGCAATATTTTTACTTCCCCTACTCCACACCGGTTGCCTTGTGACTTTGGCGGTAAAGAGACTTCTCGTTTCCCACCAAAATTTTTTAGCCGGTTGCTTTATTTCCCACGAAGAGACCTTCTCGTTCCCGGCAAAAATTACTTTTCCCGCACGGATACGGTGAGGTGCTGCACGAACTCCTTATAACTGCTTTCAATCTGGATTAAACAGGACTATAATCTGATTTCACCCTATTAGGAAATCAGGTTTACTTCTTCCTCCGTCATGGCAGCTTCACGGCGTTGGTAGACGACATCGGCGACTTTGCAGCGTTGGTCGACGAGAAGATTCTTGTACGTACATCGGTAATTCCTTTCTCTACCTCTCTCTTGTTCCCGTGATGGGGTGCCCCACTTGACCTTCTGCCTAATCTCCATCCCATCTACCTGACTACCTGGGGGCCATGACCCTCTCACCTGCACAAAGGGGAATTTTCACTTCTTCAAATTAAGATGGGGAGGGAGGGCCGCGCGCCGCAGGGACTGTGAGTAGAGCCGCTGCCTCTTGCGCACGTCGGAGGGAATAGGTTGATGGCCGCTGCACCACAGGTAGCTGTGCCGGCGGGAGCAGCTCAGGGAAAACGGTTGCCTCGGCGTTGGGGCTTGCCGTGCGGCTCCGACAGGAGCAGCTTCAGGGCCGACGGTCGGCGGCACGCTGGAGGTCGCCTCCGGACCGGGGCTTGCCGCGCGGCACCGACCAGATCAACTTCAGGGCCGGCGGTCACCAACGCACTGGGGCTCGCCATGTCGCGTCGCCGGATGGCCGCGACCTGTCGGAAGGGCGGGATTGCCGCCGCTCCCGTGGACAGCCCGTGGCGTGATTTCCAGATCTACAACTATTCCGGTCTCATCTGCTCTGTTTTCCTCTCTTCTACTGTATTCCTCTGTTCTCGTCAGGTATTTTTTCTTTTATTCGAAACTTGCAGCTACATCGTACAGCATAATCAGGCATCAACCTTTGAATGCACATATCAATTGTACGATGATAAGCCACATGGTTGGATGAACTACAAGAATATATGCATGCCCATGGCATGTAGTTTTAAACATTCAGCCCTCAATCCCGCTTTAGCCTGAATCAGCTCTGCCTTTCAACACCTTTTCCCAAGTACATCAAATGCAGGGACCATGTCATCATATAGTGCCTTGTGGCCTGCAGCAAGAATAGCCAGTTGGCCATCTTTATCTGGCTTCTTGTTCCCTCAAACCGGAGCTTCAGCAAAAGATCCGCCCTTTTGTTTAACTGCCTCTTCTCTCTCTCGTCCCCTCATCCCTGACAGAGGCAAACGCACTCACACCTGCCGCTTGCGATACACACTTGTGCTCCTCCGGTGGGCAGCCGCAGGCTTCAGGTAAAATTGTTGATAGCCTGCTAGAGTGAAAGGTAAAGAGGAATTTGGATTTAACGCCCAAAAATAGTCTTCAAAGCTTTGATCAGGAAGTGGCACTGGATATGATCTAATTCCGATTGAGACCTTCACCCTATGCTCCCCAGTTAAATTTTCTCTTTCAGTTATAGTAAATGTAGTTATCAGACAATTGTTTAATGCCATGTGCCTATGCATTAAGTTTTTTTTCTGTCTAGATTTTAGTTATGAGGCTTCGTTCCATTGTGATCTTTGCATACCCAGCCTTGCTTTGGATTTCATAACATGCTTCCCATACCAAAATTTATTGAGTTATCTCGTCAAATTTGGGCTCACATAAAAGCTGATACATAATTCTTGTATGCAGCAAATGGTATTACTTTATATTATGGTTCACCTTTTACTCATCCTTAGAAAAACTGTATGCAGGAAAGGTCGAAGTCAGGATAAGGAAGAAGCCAGTACCTTGTTGCGTCGAGGACGACCTGTGAGAAGGTTTGTTTCTGTTATGTCAACATCCTCAAATTTTCATTTTTTTATTCAGTCTGAATGAAAAAAGTTACTTTCAGTACACATATTTTCTCGTTTTGCTAATACCTATATGCATAGCATTTAATGTTAAATTTGATAAGGTTTGTTTCGGTTATGTCAACATTGTCAAATTTTCTTCTTTTTCTCAGTCTGAATGAAATAAGTTACATTCAGTACTGTGTCCTCTTGTTTTGCTAATACCTAATATGCATATGTTGTAATCCTATTCTACAAACAAATATAACTACTATGCCAAATTTCGTGTAGTACGAGTATCTATGAGGCTCAAAAGTTATCTGTATTATTTTGAGAAAAATAGCTCATGTCCTAAATGGACTACTATTCTGTTCTATTATACATACTATTTCCATATTTCAGATTCACTTTCCTGACAAGTGTGTAAATCCTTTATCTAATTTTATAGTTTAAAATCAGCTAGATGGCTCGAGATAGGATTTGGATGGATATGAATAGGGATTCTGCGGAGTGGCAGAGTGGCATTAAGGAATTTTTAGATTTGGCTTTTGACGGTAGTCCTGGAAGATCAACCGCTTTATGCCCATGTAGAAGATGTCTCAATGCTATTTACAAGGAAAGGGACGAAGTACACCTTGACCTGCTCATGAATGGGATGGATCCCAGTTATACTTGCTGGAAATACCATGGAGAGGATTCAGATGACGAAAGTACGGCTGAAGGATCTGAAGGTGAAGGGGTGAGAGGTGATGACTTTGCAGTTCGTGATTTGCTCAACACGCTCATACGTAGCACCGAGCCAGAAAGTAGCAAAACCACAGGTGAAGGTACTAGTGAAGAGATGTTGCATGATGATGGTAATATCCCAGAAGGGTCTGCAGAAGGTAGAAGTAACGAAGAGGCAGGTGGATGTGCCAAGGCTTTCTTTGCTTTGTTGAAGGATGCTGAAAAGGAGTTGTACCCTGGTTGCAAGGAGCTCACAAAGCTTTCTTTCATTGTGAGACTCTACCAGATAAAGTGCTTGTTTGGGTTGAGCAACAGGGCATGTGAGGCAGTACTTCAATTGTTCACAGAAGCGCTTCCAAAAGGTCATTGTATTCCAAATTCTCTCGAGAAAGTTTAGAAGATAATCCGGGATCTTGGGCTTGACTACCAAAAGATACATGCTTGCATTAATGATTGTGTGCTATTCCGGAAAGAGTATGCTGACATGGATTACTGTCCGACCTGTAAGGAATGTAGATGGAAAGCTGCTGCCGCTGATGAATTAGATGTCGAGAGGACAAACCATAAAGGGAAGAAGCAAGTGGCCCGTAAAGTTCTAAGATATTTCCCACTCACTCCACGGCTACAACGTCTATTTATGACCGAGGCTACATCATCATATATGAGATGGCATAAGGACGACCGTGTGGATGATGGTATAATGCGGCACCCTGCAGATTCTTTGGCTTGGAAGCATTTTGATAACATTTATTCTAAAGGATTCTCTTCAGATGCACGGAATGTAAGGCTTGGGCTTGCATCTGATGGGTTCAACCCATATGGGATAATGAATGTGTCATACTCTTGTTGGCCAGTGATTCTAATTCCATATAACTTGCCTCCTTGGTTGTGTTTGAAACAACCATATTGGTTAATGTCGATGATAATTCCTGGAAAAAAGTCACCAGGAAATAACATCGATGTATATCTACAGCCTTTGATAGATGAACTCAAAGATCTATGGTATGTTGGTGCGGACACATATGATGCCACAACGAAGAAGAACTTTCAGATGCATGCAGCCCTCATGTGGACAATTAATGATTTCCCAGCTTATGCAATGCTATCTGGTTGGAGCACAAAAGGAAAACTAGCATGCCCATATTGCCACATGCACACAGACCATTTATGGTTGAAATATGGGCGCAAGTACTGTTACATGGGTCATCGCCGTTTTCTAAGTCGTGACCACAAGTGGCGTAGAAACAAGAGTTGCTTCAATAACGAGACAGAAAATAGAGATGCTCCGGTGCCACTCTCGGGCAATGACGTGGTACAACAACATGCAAGTTTTGAGCAGGAAACCTTTGGGAAAACTAGAAAGAGGAAGCGTGATGATGATAATAAGTGGCATAATTGGAGGAACAAGAGTATATTTTTTGATCTCCCTTATTGGAAGAACTTGCTTATTAGGCATAATTTGGATGTAATGCACATTGAGAAGAACATCTGTGACAGCTTTTTAGGGACACTGCTTGATATGGATGGTAAATCAAAGGATACTCTGAAGGCCCGTCTTGATTTGCAGCACTTAAAGATAAGGAAGGATCTGCATCCAAATGTCAGTAATGGAAAGTATACTTTAAATCTAGCTTGCTATAATTTGACCAAGGATGAGAAGAAAATGCTATGCAAGTTTTTGCATGGTGTAAGGATGCCCGATGGTTATGCATCAAACCTAAAAAGATGTGTGGACCTCGAAGGTTGTAAGGTGTCTGGGCTCAAAACTCATGACTGCCATGTCCTCTTTCAGAAACTTCCCATTTGGGTACGCAATATACTTCCCAAGAAATTTGTTGTCCCATTCCTCGAGCTAAGCCTATTCTTTGCTGCGATTTATTCCAAGGAATTAAATCCTGAAGAGCTAGCAAAGTTGAGTCGTACAATTCCAGAAACTCTCTGTCGACTTGAGATGATCCTTCCACCCCAGTTTTTTGATATCATGATGCACCTTCCTATTCACCTTGCTGAAGAAGCTCGATTAGGTGGACCTGTTGCTTACCGATGCATGTATCCTGTGGAAAGATATTTGCGCACACTTAAAGGATATGTGCGGAACAAAGCTCACCCAGAAGGTTCAATTGCCGAGGGTTACATAGCTGAAGAGTGTCTAACATTTTGTAGCCACTTTTTTGGTAACATTGATACCAAGCTTAACCAGCCAGAGCGTCATGAAGCTGCAGCTAGAGATGAAGGACCAGCTGGACTTAGTGTATTTGGCACAATTGATCACTCAAAGAAAGGTTTCACATTTGAAACACTTTCTAAGGCAGAGATGAAGCAAATTAGGCACTACATAATAACAAACTGCGAGGAATCCAACTCATGGACCGAGTAAGGATGTTTTTTTTTATTTTTTTCTTCATGGTACATATGCACTGTTCTGAACCTACTCAACACTTTTCTTATAGTGAGCATCTGGATGAGCTTACAAGGGCTGGTGCTCACGGTGTCCAGAAACGGCACAGAGACGAGTTTGTAGATTGGTTCGAGAGGCGTGTAAGAACATAATACATAGTAATTACTTATGCTCGTGTTAATAAAAATAATTGTGGATTTTTCTAATAATTTGCACGTGTTAATACAGATCCAGGCACTTCACAAAGAAGGGAAAGTCAATGATCTTTTGTATGCCCTATCTAGAGGACCTGACCCTCGAGCTCGTGTTTATAACCGCACCTTCATCAATGGGTTTTTCTTTAGAAATGATAGTGTAGAAAGAGATTTGAATACCCAAAACAGCGGTGTTGTTGTTAGGGGTGATGCTCGATCTGGCAACCTTGATTGGTTTGGTGTGATCAAGAAAATTATTTGTGTAGATTTTCCCTCGGAAAAGGAGGTAGTGCTATTTCAATGTGACTGGTTTGACGTGCCCTCTGCCAATAAAAATCAAAGCACGGGCTACAAGAAGGATGATTATGGCTATATCGATGTAGATACTACCCGACTTCGATATAGGGATGATCCCTACATACTAGGCATTCAAGCAGAACAAGTGTTCTATGTGAGAGATGTCAAGAAGATAAATTGGGTTTCTATTGTTAGATTGAAGCCGCGAGACCTATATGCCATGCCATCCGTAGGAAATGATGACGATGGAACCGGAGCTGATGCTGACTTACTTGATATTGTAGTTGGAGATACAAATGTGCCAGACATAGACGGGGATGTCGAAAGTTGGTCTAGATCTGGCATGGAAGGTGCCAGTGGTGATGCTTCAGATATTCCGAAGATACCCGAAGTTGATCCCGGATATGATGAGCTTCAATCTGATAGTGATAGCTGTGATGATGAGACATATATAAATGATGGCCATGTTCCTCATTTAGTACTCGACGAATCTGATGATGATGAGTTTTTTGTGTAGAACATTAGGATTAAGTTTTCTATAATATAGAGAGGAACAGATCTGTCCCTGTTGCTTGGTGTTATATTATGTTAATGTGATGAGAAATTTCAATATCATAACTCTGTTTTTACACATTGCACTGTTTAGACATGTTGCTATTTTTACTACCATCTGTTTCTTAATTGATTATCCCCTTCCTACCTTTTGTCATGCATTTGTTTAGGATATGCAATGGCATCAAGAGAAGATACCATCTTGGCACACCAGAATCGACAAACTACTCAGCAAGAATCTGGTAATCTGAACTATGTACATTTACTTTAGCAATTGCAAACAACTAATATTGTAAACCCCTGGCAATATGTACTTTTCCTTGAATGATGGCCTCTCAACCCTCAATTTCTTGATTATTGTCTCATGATCACCAATACAATGTCCATCCCCACTACATCTTGCATTTGGTTCCCAGGAGCAAACATAATAAATTTGTAAGAACTACAAAAGCAAGTACGAGTTAAGAACTACATAATAAATTTGCCATCACACTTTGTGAAAATGCATGCAAGAATTGATACATCAAGTTATCTGAATGGGGCTCCAACTTTATCCTCAGGGCGAGACAACACTCAAGCACGAAGGGGTATGTACTTGCTTGAAATATTCTCGTAATTCATAGTTCTACAATCATGTTTGAGTATGCCATTATTGTAACTTTGAAATATCTTTTCTAGCTCTTGTGACCAAAACCTTCTCATAGGAGCGTACTAACAATAATACAAATACCCAGCCACTACATTTGTAGCTAGCATGGGTATAGTATTGTTGAGAAGTATATTTTTTTTTGATACAGTGACAAGAGGCTCTGTATCATCGTCAAGGGACGATACCATCATTGCGTACAAGAATCAGCAGAGCAGACAACCAACATCAGGTACATGTTATACATAGTTCTTATCCACAGCCTAACCTCAAATATATACTACTGGATCAATTAATTGTACAATGGCTTGAATCCAGCAAATGACATGACAAATACTGTACAACAAAGTAACGCTACGGAAAGCCCCACAGACCAGTCCAATTGGCCGTCGCATGCACGCCGACATCGTACAGAAGCGGATATAGGTACAATTTCCAGCATTACTGTTGACTTGGCTCCTTATGACTGCATGGCAATTTAAAAACAGAGTTGCTTTTCTGGGATTTTAATCGACAGAAAGTGGTGGCCAAAAGAAGAAGGGGCGAGGTGTCCTCAAAGGAATCACGGTCGCCAAGAAGCGATTCGCCAATGGTTCCTCAAAGCTTCACATTGAATTTTCCAAAACATTGGGAGGTTCTATCGGAGAGAACTATCGTTTGTTTGTGGATGACGTGGTGGTTTACATGAAAAGGAAGGCACCACTCATTGGTGTGAACAAGTGGTCTGCCATTGATTCTTCTGTGAAGGATTCAATCGTTGCTGATGTCATTGTAAGTATAAGTTTGTACTTCAGCATTTTTCATAGCCTCTCCAATATCTATTTATAAATAACAGACTCCTGTCATCATTCCTTTTTAGGCTAAGTGGGATTTGGAGGACACATATTCTACGAAGGGAAAAATACTAACAATTGCTAGAGAGCGCTATAGAGGATGGCGGTCAACTTTGCATTCAACATACAAAGCATACAGTACTGATGCTCAAAGAAGGGCCAATAAACCCGAGGATGTAACTCCAGAGGAGTGGGATTATATGATCAATTATTTTGGCACTGATTTAAAATTCCAGGTTACTTCTGTGTACATTACTAGGTGTAGTAAGTAAATTGTATTAGTTACAACATGCCTCTTAGGTGTAGTAAGTAAATTGTATTAGTTACAACATGCCTCTCATTATATTGTGTGTGGCAGGAGCTTAGCCGAAAAAATACGGAAAATCGCCAGAAGCAAAAGGCGAGGCATATAGCTGGTTCAAAATCGTACTCGCAGATTAGCTATGAGAAGGTACTCAAAAGAGTAGATGTAATGCACCTTTGTACGGTCAAATTTCAAGTTTCTCTATTTGACATATCTCTATACTTGTAGAGGGATGAGGAGACTGGGAAGGAACCAACTATTCTTCAACTTTGGCAGATCACTCATACACGAAATGGATCGTGGTCTAATGAAGAATCACAGACTGTTTATGTGAGAAACATTTTCAAACAAAGAAATCTAGCTTGTTACATTACTTATGTTGTGCAATATTATATTAACATTCTTAACAACTTAAGTATGCTATCTTTATGTGGTGTAGGACAATGCACGCATCCAGATTAGGGAGAAAGAAGGAGAGATTGGTGGTCCAATTTCAAGTGAAGAGCAAAACAATATTTTCCAGAATAGCTACAGATCTACTATGGAAAGTACATCATTGAAGCCTCGTGGCCGAGGATACATGGCTAAGCCGCCTAGCGGTTCTGAAAGACTACATTCTGAAATCCAGAGGCAAAATGCTGAGCTAACCCTCGAGGTTCATGACTTAAGGAGGCAAATTGTTGAACAACAGGCAGAGAGGCAAAGAGAACGAGAAGAAGAGCGAGTTGCCAGGGAAAAACAGCTTGAGGAGGAACGTGTAGCAAGGCAGAGAGAACTTGAGGAGGCTAAGCAAGCAATGATGCATGATATTATGAATGAGGTTAGGCAATCAATGAGGTTGGATGTTGAGCAGATATTGGGAACTCGACAGGAAGACGCACATCAGGTAATACAAATGCTTTCAATTTAGTACAGTTATGTTCTATGGAGAAAAGTAAATCTTGTGAGTTATCCATTCAATGCAGTTTTCCCAAGCAAGGGACGCTCCAAGAAACGGAACTGGAAATCGGTCAAGTTCTCTGTTTAAAAATTCGACCATGATTACTCAACACCAGCTTATGCAAGCAGCTAAACACCATCGTCGTCCTCCAAGTGAAAAGGTATTTGACAAAATTATGAGATCTAGTTTCCATTGAAGCATGTACATGCCGAACTATACCATCTGAAACTGAACACAACACAAAAGACAAGGCAAAAAAGAATCTGTACCTCGAAGGCAACCACCACACTAGTGCAGCCCCAGTAAACAACTTCTAAACTTATACTAGGCTGGAGAAAATAGATTTCAGCAACATGCTACATTTCTGGGTAAACTCATATCAAGTGATACATCACTGATAGGATAATTTTTAGACTTTTACTACATGATCAGTCATGAAGAGGAGAAGAAAATAGTTGATTCAGGAAAATGCAAGTAAAACAAAGAAAAACTTGTGCCTTGGTTTGCATGTGTTTCTACCACAAATGCTAATTATTAAGTGAAATACTAAGTTGAGAAACAATAATAAGCATGCCAATCTTTTCTTCTATACGTGCAATAGCCTATACGTGGAATAGCCTGCAGATTACATGCCAAGTATAAACTGGTGGAACTCATGTTATCCATGCATTGGTGTACGGATTACCCTTTCTGCTTTTCATTAGTATGTTTACATAGAAAAAAAGGCATGATTACTTTCTCAAGTAGCATGATCAACCCTTTAGTTCTCTTCCTACTTTGAGATATTAATGTTTATGTGCCACAAATAAAAAGAGGCAAATATCTTCTTTATTGAATGCCCTCAACGAGGAAACCTGATGTATTCATTGAAATTCGGTCATTCATGTTAGAATAGAAACTTTTGTATTCACTGCTCACTAATCATCTATTTATAGACCTTGTATCTGTGTAAACAACACCTATCTTTTCTTGCTAAATGACTGTACAGAAGTAGCCATAGTGATATGTCAGAAGTGCTAATGACTAAATATTACAGTACATTCTTGATATGGATTATAAATATGGAATCCAACCCATGTAGAATCATCAACCCTTATTTATAATCATTTTTATTGTGTATTGTCTTTACTGTCTTAACTAACTATAAGCTTCAAATTTTGTTTTTGCCTTGTAGGATGGTTTTCTCTAAATGAAGAAGAAAGATCCCAACAAGATTTATTACCAGTTTAGGAGGCACCTTGTAGGACGATTTTTCTACATGAAGTGAAGAAAAGTGATTTCTTGAAGAATGCTTGTTGACTAGATGAAGTCATATGTATCTTGTTTGTTTGAACATTTAGATTTCCTTTCAGACTTTGTAGAACATGTATCTGACTTGGATGTTTTATTCTTGAACTTGTTAATTAATGAATGAATGCTTTGGACATGTACTCATGATTTTCTTCTACCATTATCAACATGTGAGCGTTGTTCTGTACTTGTAGATGGTGCTTGGATAATGCATTATTAGTCTAATATATACTACATGCAATAGGTTATCACCATGGAATTACACCCGTTGCAAAAAAATTGCCACGAAACCTGCCTGTTGCGATAATGTATCACCACAAAATTTGCATGTTGCAATAAGTTTTTGCTACAAATCCTTGGTCGTTGCAACAAGTGTGTTGCCACAAAATAATGTCATTGCGAGAGGGTCTTGCCACGAAATCTCATTCGTTGCGCTAGGTTATTGCCACAAAGAGTATTTTGTGGCCATATGTGTGTGCCGCAACGGCAGGGCTCGTGGCAGTATAATTCAAATGCCACGAGAAAAATCGTTGCGATACCATTCCATGTTGCCACGATACCAAAAAATGTTGCATCATCCTATTGCCACGGAGTTTATTGCGACGCTTGGCAACAAATACTACTTTGTTGCGATAGATACATATTGCAACAGTTTGTTACTTATTGCAACAGAAAAATTCATTGCAATAGACCGTTTTCCCTGTAGAACTATGGTTTAGAGAAACCTAAGGTGTCGTTTCTTAAAAGTTTGGGGCTGCGACGCTTATGTGAAAAAGTTTCAGGCTGATAAGCTCGAACCCAAAGCGGATAAATGCATCTTCATAGGACACCCAAAAACAATTGGGTATACCTCCTGTCTCAGATCCGGAAGCAAAAGGGATTGTTTCTAGAATCGGGTCCTTTCTCGAGGAAAAGTTTCTCTCGAAAGAATTGAGTGGGAGGATGGTGGAGACTTGATGAGGTTATTGAACCGTCACTTCAACTAGTGTGTAGCAGGGCACAGGAAGTTGTTCCTGTGGCGCCTACACCAATTTAAGTGGAAGCTGATGATATTGATCATGAAACTTCGGATCAAGTCACTACCAAAACTCGTAGGTCGACAAGGATGCGTACTACTTCATAGTGGTACAGTAATCCTGTCTTGGAAGTCATGTTGCTAGACAACAATGAACCTACGAGCTATGGAGAAGCGATGGTGGGCCAGGATTCCGACGAATGGCTCGAGGCCATAAAATCCGAGAGGATCCATGTATGAAGACAAAGTATAGACTTTGGAAGAACTACTTGATGGTCGTAAGGCTGTTGGGTACAGATGGATTTTAAAAGGGAAGACGGACAATGATGGTAAGTATCACCATTAAGAAAGCTCGGCTTGTCGTTAAGATGTTTTCCGACAAGTTCAAGGAGTTGACTACGATGAGACTTTCTCACTCGTAGCGATGCTAAGAGTCTGTTAGAATTATATTAGCATTTACTGCATTATTTATGAAATCTTGCAGATAGAATGTCAAAACATTGTTTCCTCGACGATTTTCTTGAGGAAAGGTTGTATGGGATACAACCAGAAGGTTTTGTCAATCCTGAATGATGCTAACAAGTATGCAAAGCTCCAGCAATCCTTCTAAGGACTGGAGTAAGCATCTCGGAGTTGGAATATACGCTTTGATGAGGTGATCAAAGATTTTGGGTTTATACAAAGTTTATGAGAAACTTGTATTTCCAAAGAAGTGAGTGGGAGCACTATAGAATTTCTGATGAGTATATGTTGTTAACATATTGTTGATCAGAAATGATGTAGAATTTCTGGAAAGCATATAGGGTTACTTGAAAAGTGTTTTTCAATGGAAAACCCGGATTAAGCTACTTGAACATTGAGCATCAAGATCTATAAGGATAGATCAAAAATGCTTAATAGTACTTTCAAATGAACACATACCGTGACAAGATTTTGAAGGAGTTCAAAATAGATCGGCAAAGAAGGAGTTCTTGGCTGTGTTATAAGGTGTGAGTATTGAGTAAGACTCAAGACCTGACCACGGCAGAAGAGAGAGAAAGGACGAAGGTCATCCCCTATGCTTTAGACATAGGCTCTACAGTATGCTATGATGTGTACCGCACCTAAAGTGTGCCTTGCCATGAGTCATTCAAGGGGTACAAGAGTGATCCAGGAATGGATCACAGGACAGCAGTCAAATTTATCCTTAGTAACTAGTGGACTGAGGAATTTTCTCGATTATGGAGGTGGTAAAAGAGTTCGTCGTAAAGGGTTACGTCGATGCAAACTTTGACACTAATCTGGATGACTCTGAGTAGTAAAACGGATTCATATAGTAGAGCAGTTATTTGGAATAGCTTCAAATAGCGCGTGGTAGCTGCATTTGCAAGATGACATAGAGATTTGTAAAGCACACACGGATCTGAAAGGTTCAGACCCGTTGACTAATAACCTCTCTCACAAGCGAGATATGATCAAACACCATGGGTGTTGGATTCATTACTATCACATACTGATGTGAACTAGATTATTGACTCTAGTGCAAGTGGGAGACTGTTGGAAATATGCCCTAGAGGCAATAATAAAATGGTTATTATTGTATTTCCTTGTTCATGATAATTGTCTATTGTTCATGCTATGATTGTATTAACTGGAAACCGTAATACATGTGTGAATGCATAGACCAAAACATGTCCCTAGTGAGCCACTAGTTGACTAGCTCGTTGATCAATAGATGGTTATGGTTTCCTGACCATGGACATTGGATGTCATTGATAACGGGATCACATCATTAGGAGAATGATGTGATGGACAAGACCCAATCCTAAGCATAGCACAAGATCGCGTAGTTCGTTTGCTAAGAGCTTTTCTAATGTCAAGTATCATTTCCTTAGACCATGAGATTGTGCAACTCCCGGATACCGTAGGAATGCTTTGGGTGTAACAAACATCACAACGTAACTGGGTGGCTATAAAGGTGCACTACAGGTATCTCCGAAAGTGTCTGTTGGGTTGGCATGAATCGAGACTGGGATTTGTCACTCCGTATGACGGAGAGGTATCTCTGGGCCCACTTGGTAATGCATCATCATAATGAGCTCAATGTGACTAAGGAGTTACTAACGGGATCATGCGTTACGGAACGAGTAAAGTGACTTGCCGGTAACGAGATTGAACGAAGTATTGGGATACCGATGATCGAATCTCGGGCAAGTAACATACCGGTGGACAAAGGGAATTGTATACGGGATTGATTGAATCCCCGACATCGTGGTTCATCCGATGAGATCATCGTGGAACATGTGGGAGCCAAAATGGGTATCCAGATCCCGCTGTTGGTTATTGGCTGGAGAACGTCTCGGTCATGTCTGCATGGTTCCCGAACCCGTAGGGTCTACACACTTAAGGTTCGGTGACACTAGAGTTGTTATGGGAAATTGTATGTGGTTACCGAAGGTTGTTCGGAGTCCCGGATGAGATCCCGGACATCACGAGGAGTTCCGGAATGGTCCGGAGGTGAAGATTTATATATGGGAAGTCCAGTTTCAGTCGCCGGAATGGTTTCGGGGGTTATCGGTATTGTACCGGGACCACCGAAAGGTGTCCAGAGGTCCACCGGGTGGGGCCACCTGCCCTGGGGGACTTGATGGGCTGAATACATGAGGGAACCAGCCCCTAGTGGGCTGGTGCGCCCCTCCCCAAGGGCCCAAGGCACCTAGGGTTGGAAACCCTAGGGGAGGGGGTGCCTCCATCTTGCTTGGGGGGCAAGCCTCCCCTCCTGGCCGCCGCCCCCCCCCCCCCCTCTAGATGGGATCTAGAGGGGCCGGCTCCCTCTCCCCTTCACCCTATAAATAGAAGGGGGTGGGAGGGCTGCAATAACCCTTCCCTGGCGCAGCCCCTTCCCCTCTCCAACACCTCCTCTCCTTCGTAGTGCTTAGCGAAGCTCTGCCGGAGAACCACGAGCTCCATCGCCACCATGCCGTCGTGCTGCTGGAGTTCTCCCTCAACTTCTCCTCTCCCCTTGCTGGATCAAGAAGGAGGAGACGTCCCCGGGCTGTACGTGTTTTGAACGCGGAGGCACCGTCCGTTTGGCGCTTGGATCGGATCTTCCGCGATTTGAGTCGCCGCGAGTACGACTCCATCAATCGCGTTCTTGTAACGCTTCTGCTTAGCGATCTTCAAGGGTATGAAGATGCACTCCCTCTCTCTCTCGTTGCTAGCATCTCCTAGATTGATCTTGGTGACACGTAGGAAAATTTTGAATTATTACTACGTTCCCCAACATCCTACTGGATTGATACCTTGGTTCTCAAAAACTGAGGGAAATACTTACGCTACTTTGCTGCATCACCCTTTCCTCTTCAAGGGAAAAACCAACGCATGCTCAAGAGGTAGCAAGAAGGATTTCTGGCGCTGTTGCCGGGGAGGTCTTCGCTCAAGTCAAGATATACCAAGTACCCATCACAAACTCATCTCCCTCGCATTACATTATTTGCCATTTGCCTCTCGTTTTCCTCTCCCCCACTTCACCCTTGCCGTTTTATTCGCCCTCTCTTTCCCGATCTTCTCTCTCTTTCGCTTGTCTTTTGTGTGCTCGTCGCTATGGCTAGTTCTCTATCTACTCCTTTGTCTCCCGAGTTTGAAGTTCTTCACTTCAAGCAAAGGCAAGGAGAAAACCTGAAAGTTGCTTGGTTTAGGATGATGGAATCTTACCGTAATTGCACTTTAGAGGTGAATTTTAGAATTGTTCTTCACAATTTTTATGTTGGACTAAATATGTCCCATAGACAACTTTTGGATTGTATTGCCAAAGGAAATTTTATCGAGATTGATCCCAGCATTGCGCATGAAGTCATAGAGGGAATAGTGGGAACACTACCTCAAAAAGGGGGATCACATCATACCCCAGAGGAGACACAAGTTTTTGAAAAAATTTGCGAAGTAATTTTTTTTACGAAAGTCCCTTGAACCTCTTAAAAGTGTTAGCGGAAATCTTCACCGCATGAATATGTTGATTACCCTTTGTAATAGCGGTTGGATTCTTTAGATCTAAAAATTTCTGAGTATGAGGGAAAACGTAAAGAACCTCCCGGATTCGAACAAGACTCCGCTAAAAAGTTGAAAACTAAAGATGGTACTACTTAGATCTATTCTCGATTTTATGCCTAGCTAGGGGCGTTAAACGATACCGCTAGTTGGGAGGCAACCCAATTTTATTTTTGTTTCTTGCTTTTTGCTTCTGTTTAGTAATAAATATTTCATCTAACTTCTGTTTAGATGTGTTTTCATGTTCTAATTAGTGTTTGTGCCAAGTAGAACCTATAGGATAACCTACGGTAATAGTTAATTTGATTCTGCTGAAAAACAGAAACTTTTGCACGCACAAAAATAATTTTAGTAAATCACAGAAACGTGCTTTTGCGTTGATTATTTTTTCTGTAGATCAATAGACAAATTTCCCAGGACTTCCTATTTTGGTATGATTTTTAGAGTTCCATAAGTATTCTAAAGTTACAGATTTCTACAGACTGATCTGTTTTTGATAGATTCTTTTTTTCGTGTGTTGTTTGCTTATTTTGATGCATCTATGGCTAGTATCGGGGGGTATGAACCATAGAGAAGTTGGAATACAGTAGGTTTAACACCAATATAAATAAATAATGAGTTCATTACAGTACCTTATGTGGTGGTTTTCTTTCTTGCACTAACGGAGCTTATGAGATTTCCTGTTGAGTTTTGTGTTGTGAAGTTTTCAAGTTTTGGGTAAAGATTTGATAGACTATGGAATAAGGAGTGGCAAGAGCCTAAGCTTGGGGATTCCCATGGCACCCCAAGATATTCAAGGGTAACCAAAAGCCTAAGCTTGGGGATGCCCCGGAAGGCATCCCCTCTTTCGTCTTCGTCTATCGGTAACTTTACTTGGAGCTATATTTTTATTCGCCACATGATATGTGTTTTGCTTGGAGCGTCTTGTATGATATTAGTCCTTGCTTTTTAGATTACCACAATCATCCTTATTGTACACACCTTTTGGGAGAAACCCACATGATTTGAAATTTATTAGAATACTCGATGTGCTTCACTTATATCTTTTGAGCTAGATAGTTTTGCTCTAGTACTTCACTTATACCTTTTAGAGCACGGCGGTGGTTTAATTTTGTAGAAATTGTTGATATCTCATGCTTCACTTATATTATTTTGAGAGTCTTTTAGAACAGCATGGTATTTGCTATAGTTATAAAATTGGTCCTAGAATGATGGGCATCCAAGTTGGGTATAATAAAAACTATCATAGGAAGTGAATTGGATGCTATGATCAATTTGATGCTTGATAATTGTTTTGAGATATGGAGGTGGTGATATTAGAGTCATGCTAGTTGGGTAATTGTGAATTTAAAGAATACTTGTGTTGAAGTTGGTAAGTCCCGTAGCATGCACGTATGGAAACTGTTGTGTAACAAATTTGAAACATGAGGTGTTCTTAGATTGTCATCCTTATGAGTGGCGGTCGGGGACGAGAGATGGTCTTTTCCTACCAATCTATCCCCCTAGGAGCATGCGCGTAGTGCTTGGTTTTTGATGACTTGTAGATTTTTGCAATAAGTATATGAGTTCTTTATGACTAATGTGAGTCCATGGATTATACGCACTTTTACCTTTCCATCATTGCTAGCCTCTTCGGTACCGTGCATTGCCCTTTCTCACCTTGAGAGTTGGTGCAAATTTCGCTGGTGCATCCAAACCCCGTGATACGATACGCTCTATCACACATAAACCTCCTTATATCTTCTCAAAACAGCCACCATACCTACCTATTATGGCATTTCCATAGCCATTCCGAGAAATATTGTCATGCAACTTTCCACCGTTCCGTTCATCATGACACGCATCATCATTGTCATATTGCCTTGCATGATCATGTAGTTGACATCGTATTGTGGCAAAGCCACCTTCATAATTTTCATACATGTCACTCTTGATTCATTGCCATCCCGGTACACCGCCGGAGGCATTCATATAGAGTCATATCTTGTTCTAGTTTTGAGTTGTAACTCATGAGTTGTAAATAAATAGAAGTGTGATGATCATCATTATTTGAGCATTGTCCCTTAAAAAAAGGCCAAAAAAAGAGAAAGACCAAATAAAAAAAAGACCCAAAAAAGGGGGGACAATGCTACTATCTTTTTCACACTTGTGCTTCAAAGTAGCACCATGTTCTTCATATAGAGAGTCTCATTTGTTGTCACTTTCATATACTAGTGGGAATTTTTCATTATAGAACTTGGCTTGGCTTGTATATTCCAACGATGGGCTTCCTCAAAATGCCCTACGTCTTCGTGAGCAAGCAAGTTGGATGCACACCCACTAGTTTCTTTTGTTGAGCTTTCATGCATTTATAGCTCTAGTGCATCCGTTGCATGGCAATCCCTACTCCTCATGTTGACATCAATTGATGGGCATCTCCATAGCCCGTTGATTTGCCTCGTTAACATGAGACTTTCTTCCTTTTTGTCTTCTCCACACAACCTCCATCATCATATTCTATTTCACCCATAGTGCTATATCCATGGCTCACACTCATGTATTGCATGAATGTTAAAAAAAGTTTGAGATTGCTAAAGTATGAAACAATTGCTTGGCTTGTCATCGGGGGTGTGCAAGATGAGAGCATTCTTGTGTGACGAAAATGGAGCATGACCAAACTATATGATTTTGTAGGGATGAACTTTCTTTAGCCATGTTATTTTGAGAAGACATGATTGCTTGTTAGTATGCTTGAAGTATTACTATTTCTTATGTCAATATGAACTTTTATTTTGAATCATTTGGATCTGAACATTCATGCCACAATAAATAAAATTACATTAAGGATTATGCTAGGTAGCATTCCACAACAAAAATTCTGTTTTTATCATTTACCTACTCGAGGACGAGCAGGAATTAAGCTTGGGGATGCTTGATACGTCTCCAACGTATCTATAACTTTTGATTGTTCCATGCTATTATATTACCTGTTTTGGATGTTTATGGGCTTTACTTTACACTTTTATATCATTTTTGGGACTAACCTACTAACCGGAGGCCCAGCCTGAATTGCTATTTTTTTGCCTATTTCAGTGTTTCGAAGAAAAGGAATGTCAAACAGAGTCCAAACGGAATGAAACCTTCGGGAGCGATCTTTTTGGAACAAACGCAACCCAGGAGACTTGGAGTGGACGTCAAGCTGCAAACGAGGCGGCCACGAGGGTGCCTGGCGCGCCCCCCACCCTCGTGGGCCCCTCATTGCTCCACCGACGTACTTCCTTCGCATATATATACTCCCGTACCCTGAAAACATCGGAGGGCACCACGAAAACCTAATTCCACCGCCGCAACCTTCTGTATCCGCGAGATCCCATCTTGGGGCCTTCGTCGGCGCTCCGCCGGAGGGGGAATCGACCACGGAGGGCCTCTACATCATCTCCAAGGCCTCTCCGATGAGTTGTGAGTAGTTTACCACAGACCTTCGGGTCCATAGTTATTAGCTAGATGGCTTTTTCTCTCTCTTTGAATCTCAATACCAAGTTCTCCTCGATCTTCTTGGAGATCTATTCGATGTAACTCTTTTTGCGGTGTGTTTGTCGAGATCCGATGAATTGTGGGTTTATGATCAAGTTTATCTATGAGAAATATTTGAATCTCCTCTGAATTCTTTTATGTATGATTTGTTATCTTTGCAAGTCTCTTCAAATTATCAGTTTGGTTTGGCCTACCAGATTGATCTTTCTTGCAATGGGAGAAGTGCTTAGCTTTGGGTTCAATCTTGTGGTGTCCTTTCCCAGTGACAGCAGGGGCAGCAAGGCACGTATTGTATTGTTGCCATCGAGGATAAAAAGATGGGGTCTATATTGTATTGCATGAGTTTATCCCTCTACATCATGTCATCTTTCTTAATGCGTTACTCTGTTCTTCTTGAACTTAATACTCTAGATGCAGGCAGGAATCGGTCGATGTGTGAAGTAATAGTAGTAGATGCAGAATCGTTTGGATCTACTTGTTGCGGACGTGATGCCTATATACATGATCATGCCTAGATAATCTCATAACTATGCACTTTTCTATCAATTGCTCGACAGTAATTTGTTCACCCACCGTAATACTTATGCTATCTTGAGAGAAGCCACTAGTGAAACCTATGGCCCCCGGGTCTATCTTTTATCATATAAATTTTCCATATACTTTTATTTGTATCTTTTACTTTTCAATCTATATCATAAAAATACCAAAAATATTTATCTTATCTTATTATCTCTATCAGATCTCACTTTCGCAAGTTACCGTGAAGGGGTTGACAACCCCTTTATCGCGTTGGTTGCCAGGTTCTTGTTTGTTTGTGTAGGTGCGTGGGACTTTTGAGGAGCCTCCTACTGGATTGATACCTTGGTTCTCAAAAACTGAGGGAAATACTTACGCTACTTTGTTGCATCACCCTTTCCTTTTCAACGGAAAACCAACGCATGCTCAAGAGGTAGCAGACAGCTCGCCGTCAAGCTCGAGGCTGACGGGCCGCCGCGTCGAGGAGTGATCGGCCCCGAGGACTACCTCCCCCCAGGGCAAGAGGAGCACCTAGAGCGCGTCATTATGGAGCGCTCGGCGAGGAAGCAAGAGGAGGCCGACGCGAGCTCGACTACGAGCGATCTTCCTCGAGCGGGGCGTCGCGGTGTCGCAGGCGCATGCGTCCAAGGAGGCGGACCTGCGCGTCATGAAGGCGGAGCAGGCCAAGGTCTTCATCGACCTCGACTCCGACGAGGACTGAGCTCGTCCGGCTCCTCCGCCGCGTCGTCGCCGCCGTGAGCTCGTCGATTTTGGTAGCGTAGGCTTGGGCCCGCAGATCCCCCCCCCCCCCCCCCCCCCCGCCCCTAGTAGTACAATGACATGAACTATGTATGATGACTATATATGATCAATGTTGTTGCAAGTTTCTCCCGCGAATGCTAAATTTTACATTTCCGGGTCTGATATGAAGCGTACGAATTCGCCCCACAAATCACATCTGCAGCGAACTAAACAAGTTATGTGGGTCGGCATTATACGGGGTCTGCTAGAGATGCTCTTAGAAACCCAGGTCAAATTTGTTGCCGTGTTTCCATGTTTTGATACTGAGCGTATAGGTTTAAGCCGAGTGCCCATGAATTTACGTTGGGCTTACATCCAGATACACGATAATGTTTGATTTTCCTGTACTTTCATCAGGGACAAAACATTGATCAGCCGGTCATCTAGAAGATAGACGTGGCACGTTCGCTTGTTATATATAATATTCGTCGATACCAAGGCCAGTATATTTTATGTACGTGCATGCACGATTACGCGCGAGTACGTACGAGCAAGTTAACAGTTGCGGTCACCATTGCTCATTAAATCAGTACGTACATGCAAAGCTTTCCACTCCTCTAAAGTGCATTTGACGTCGTGCTCCCTTTGAGAACCACTGAAAAACGTCGTCTTCGTCTTGCACACACAATATATATAGAGATACCGCATTACCGCTCGGTCACCAAGCAGCAGGGTATATGGCCATGCCATGGACATAGCTCATAGAGACCACCTCCTTGCAGCCTTCCACGGCGTCGTCGCCGTCGCCGTGCTCCTCCTCTGCCTCCTCGCAGAGGTTCTCGTCTTCGCCTTGAGGCTGCGCACGGCGCTCTACCTCGTCCCGGTATCTGCGATGCTACTCCTCTGCTTCTTCGGGCGCCGCCCGGCGGACATCGGTCTCGTCGACTTCTCGTGCCTAAAGCCGCCTCGCCGGCTGCGCCTCCCGCTGGCCAAGGTAATCGAGAACTTCAAGCTCTGCGGCTGCTTCAACCGCGACACCGTGGAGTTCATGACCAAGGCCATCCAGGCCGGCGGCATGGGCAACGAGACCTACCTCCCGCCGGCCATGCACTGCATCCCTCCGGCGGCTGCACACGCAGATGCCATCCAGGAGGCGCATGCGCTCTTCTTCCCCACTCTGGACGATCTCTTCGCCAAGACCGGCGTGGCGCCGTCGGCCGTTGGGGCGCTCATTGTCAACTGCAGCGGCTTCTGCCCAGCGCCGTCGCTCACGGCCGTCATCGCCAACCACTACGGGATGCGCAGCGATCTAAAGACCTTTAACCTTTCCGGCATGGGCTGCTCCGCCGGCGTCGTCGCCGTGGACGTTGCGAGCAGCCTGCTGCGGTTGCACTTGCACTCCATGTCCTGTGCCGTTGTCGTCAGCGCCGAGATCTTCGCGGGCAGGTTCTACGTCGGCAATGAGCACGCTAAGCTTCTCCTCAACTGCTACTTCCGCACTGGCTGCTCCGCCGCGCTGGTAACGAACAAACAAGGCATGGCCGCCGGAGTGCCGATCAAGTACCGGCTCGTCAGCTCAACGCGCACAAACCAGATAGCCAACGACCGCAGCTACCGCTCGGGCTACTGGGACGACGACGAGGAGGGCATTGCCGGCTTCACCGTCGGCCAGGGCGTCGGCCGCATGTTCAGCGAAATGCTGCGCGCGCACCTCGCCGCGCTCGGCCTCTCCATCCTGCCGTGGCGCGAGAAGCTGCGCTACATGGCCGCGCTGCTGCTGCTGTCACTGCGCATACGCCGCCACAAACTCGTCGGCTCCGCCGCGCCGACGCCCGACTTCCGCGTGGCGGCAGACCACTTCTGTCTACCGTCAAACAATCGGCCGATAATATCGAGGCTGGGGCAGGGACTCGGGCTGGGCGAGAGAGAGGTGGAGGCGGCGCTCATGACGTTCCACCGGTTCGGCAACCAGTCGGCGGCGTCGCTGTGGTACCAGCTCGCGTACCTCGAGGCCAAGGGCAGAGTCCGGGAGGGCGACACGGTGTGGCAGCTCGGCGTCGGGAGCGGGCTGAAGGCCAACAGCTTGGTGTGGCAGCGCGTCGCCGGCGCCGGCGGGCGCGACGGGAGGGGAGCGCTTGGGCCGTGGGTGGACTGTATCCACCGCTACCCTATCAAGGAATCCTAACACAACTTCCTCGATCGCAACGACTGTGCTATTATTGATCGTGACTGGGTTCACCGTCGATGACAACATATCAGGATACGTGCTGACTGTTGTTGAATAAAGGATTGCTAGCTACACACAGCCTACACAACTGAGACTTAATTCAGTCGACTTTATAAATAAATTTGTACCTATGAATTTAAATAAAGTACTCACCGTGTTGTAATATTTTCTTCGTCTCTAGTGCAAGAAAGTGTAGCATTGTCTCACACATGTAGCAGTGTTTGGGCATACGCCGAGTGTTATTTGTAAGGTACTGTCTTATACACCTCTAAGCCGAGTACCTAAAAGAAAGTGCATGGCATAAGACGGTCCCTCGACATAACCCGGGCTAAGCCGCCAAAAATGCGCTCGGCTTACATAAAAAAGTTTGCCTTAACTAGAAAATACACTCGGCTTGTAGGCCAACCTCGGCATTGTGGTTGACACATGGTCATCCTCGTCGCGCTTGTCGTCTATGTGACGGTGGGCTATGTAAACCGAGTGCCCACTAACACTGTACTCGGGCGAACCAACCTGTGGTTGGATGGTTAGAGGGACTGTGGTATCCCCAGCCCACCAGAGTTCAAATCCTGGTGCTCGCATTTATTCCTGGATTTATTTCAGGATTTCCGGCGATGCGCATTCAGTGGGAGGAGACGTTCCCGTCGACGACGAAGGTGCCTATGGTGACTTCGTAAATTTCAAGATGATATGCCGGCTCAGTCTTTCAGAGGTGCTCATAGCTTGTGTCTGTACTGATGTTCAAAAAAAAAAAACAATGTACTCGGCTTATATTTTCCTTTTTTTTCTTTTTTAAAACGCCGCCCCCTACACCTCGATGTAAGCCATGTATCTGAAAACAAACACTCGGATTTATTTTGTGCCTATCAATGCCCCTTCGTCTCCCTACAGTTGAATATCTATTCCACCTCACCCCACTGCCCTTGCCCTGATCTGCGCCGCCAGCAACCTCCATTTGGCCGCAGCCGCTGCACCACCACCTCGACGTTGTTGCCGGGCTCCACCCCCATCTATAGACGTTGTCGCCGGTGTCCATCCCCATCGAGGTGAGCCTAGGAGTACACACTCCCAACCTCAAAGTACTCACGGTTCGTGCTACAAGGTCGCAGGGTGCATACCCGTTTGGCTAGTCTCTACTATTAAAGGGGAGTCTCCCGTCCTCGTGGTTGTGATGATTCGACCTCCACTCCCACGATTCATGCACTAGTGAAAATAGAAAACGAGCGGCCAAAAGGAATGACCCCTATGATTGTTCTGGTTTGATGGCACTCATAGTCTAAATGGTTCCTCCTTGCTCAGACGATCAAGTATATATGGCCCATTATGATCATCATTTGGTTTAGTTGTTCCATGTTGGCTGGCAGCCTATTAGAAAAGTACGTCACAAAATGGAGTGTATATGATGTCCTACTTAGGAACCATACCATTTTTGTAAACCTTGGTTATTCTCTCAAAACTGGATCATGGTGGACAATGCAACATAATACCGATTTGGTGCATTACACCTCAAGGATCATCAATTAAGATGAAATTTCTTTGGTGTTTTTTTTACTGCGATGCACTCTAATAGAGGATCATATCCTATTATATTGAATTATTGTAAATAAAATCTCATCAAACTATATGTTCCTTATATTCTGTGTTAATGATACAGTTTAATTAAGCAAATATGGAGAGATACTATGTAATAGACAATTTTGCTTGACTTCTTTCATAAGAATCTGATTTCTCATATTATTCCATAAAATGTTCAAAAAACAAGTATTTAGTACTGAAATTCCATAAAAGGTTCTCATACCATTATTTCTCACTATAAGTTTTATTCCTATGCAGGACTGCAAATTTCCGCAGCAACGCGCGGGGTATCATCTAGTTTGAATAAACCATAGTAACACGCTAAAAAAACTTCTGATGCTCCTAGTGTTTTTTTTTTCTAAAACAAATGAAGAAAAAATTGAATTTCAACTACCAACACACATATTCCCTTCTGTGAAGAGTAAACTGATGAAGCCTAAAGGCATTGGTCGTAATAACTATGAAAAATAAAGAGAGTATATGTTTCTGAACGATTTTGATTGCATCAATTCATCCAAGCAAGAAACTTCCAGAAACCCCAAATCATCTATACACATCAACCATCAAGCCTGCAAACCTCACATGCACCCTGGGGCAACTCTACTACACCAGTGCTTGCACCCACACAAAGCTACAGCTCAATTTACAAGCTTCCCTCCAGAGTCCAGGCACCAAACAACGCGAAAAAACACGGAGAGGACATGCGAAAACTAGGTGCGGAGCGCCATGAACAGGTTCTGCTTTCTCGCATGCTCCGGAACCAGGCGCTCGACGACTTCCGGAGGTATACCGTTTAGCTCTGCGAATGGCACATAAAATGGACTGATTCAGCTGAGAGCAGTTTACTAGATGCAGATAGGTGCATTTCTGAACTAGGAAGACTGAAGGTAAATGTAGCTACCGACACACCAAAGGTGTTGGAGAAAGCATGACAAATGCAGCAAGAAGGCAAAGCCTATGGCAACCAAGATAGGCAAGAAGCGAATCGCCGAATGTGAAGGTTTGACTGCTGCTACTGCTATTTAGATTCAGTTACACTACCTTGAGATCTGAAGTTGAAGAGGGGAGGAAGAGGGCGACCGTTAGGTAGACGGGTGTTTGGATCTCTCAACTCATCAAAGAACGGGTGCATGCAGGCTTCCATCTGAAGAATGGCTCCATGGTTAGAACATAAACGAGCTCATAGTGTATCAATCTGCAATCTGGAAGGCAACATAAGAAAATGATCGTGTGGCCTTACAGCAGTGCACCGAAGATCTGGCGAGTATTGGAGAAACCTGCTGACAAGGTCCATTGCTTCAGGTGGAAGCTTTTTCTGAAAAACCTGAATAAAAAGAAAATTTTGAGGTAACAGAGGAACCATGAGAAAGTATGTTGATTTAATTTTGCGCCTGAAACGTATAGATGACATCAAAATGACTTCTGTGCCGATTATTATGTCTCACTATTTAACAGCACGGCAGTCAATTTTTCCAAAAGTATGCACCAAATCGAACAGCTACTGTGCACACCAAGCAGCCACTAATCAAGCATGGCAGACATAATATGCAAATTACCTTGTGCCATGGGTGAGCCTTAATTTGTGGGAACTTGAACTCCGTGTAGTTTGGATTCATGCACTTGATCTCTTCCCTTGTTGGAGTACCCAAGACCTGCAAGGCACTATGACTGAACATGTCATTGTAAAGAATACAGGTCTCAGGACAGAACAGTTTAAGATGTCATATAAGTTTTCACCTTGATAATCTCAACCAGCTGATCAACTCCACTTTCCCCAGGAAAGAGTGGCTGCATGGATGAATATTATGAGAAGAAGGTAGAGAGAAAAAAGAAATGACTATATTCGTGAACAAAACCTGTCCAAGAAGCAGCTCTGCCATCACACAGCCTGTGGACCACAAATCAATGGCTGTAGTATATTCAGTTGCACCAAATATGAGTTCTGGTGCTCGGTAGTATCTTGAGCATATGTAGGAGATATTTGGCTCTCCCTTGACCTGCATATATTCAAAACATTACATCAAAACAATTTAGAAATCACCATGTCCGGGTAGGTTACTGGCGTAAGTGCACACCTTTTTTTATTCCTATTATCAAGAAAGTTTAGCATGCTCTTTTCAAAATCAGCAGGACTCGTGCATTTAAATTTCAAAACCTAATATAGAAGATAACTTACCAAGACCTTTGCACTGCCAAAATCACATATTTTGAGCTGGTGTGTATGTGGGTTAACCTACAGTGGAAAGCTTACTGGGTTAGTAAAAATGTATTAGTGGTTCTTCAAATATAATTAGTAACTGTTCTTCCTGATGTAAAGAAAGCTCAACTGGCCAAACAATTCAGAGGGATTCGAGGGAAGATATATATAGCACAATATATTAAGCATAGAAAAGAGGGTTAATAATCTTACGAGAACATTCTGTGGTTTGATATCACGGTGGCAGATGCCAACACAGTTGTGTATATAAGCAAGTGCTCGGCATATCTGCAAAGTTATAGGATTACAGGAACAATGATAAGATGACCTATAACAATCACATTGTGTGCTAATCAATACTCAATACTAAAGGACAACTAAAGGAACAATTCTGTTGCATTGCCGGGACATTATAATTCTGACCTGAACAACAACAGAAAGCTAACAGATGTATGGCAGAACTCAAAATAATTTTTTATCTGTTATAAGAACAAAATCAGCAGAACTACAGGATTAGCTGAGGCATGTAAATAATTAGGGTCCTTTAGTGTGTGATTCATCAGTTATACAGTACAGGATTTATCGTAGTCCCTAGAGATAACCTTCATACTACCATGAAAGATTTACAAGTACTTATCTCGCTAAAAAATATGGATAGTATGCCATCGCCTGTATAATATACATTTAGAAAATAGCACCTTGTGGTTAATTAAGCATACATAAATCCAAAGACAGCAGAACTGACAGGCTGGTTCAGTATGTTTGAAAGTCTCAACATTTATTTTATTTTCTTAGTGAAGCCATCAATGTGAATAACTAATCTGAAACTTCCAGATAGGTCCCAATACAGTACTCAACTATTGGAACAATAAGTTTCGAGCAGGCATGAGGACAGAAAAATGCTGCAACTAATTAGGGAACATATCATATACCATGAGTTCCACATGACAGCATGTAGATAATTTTGGTAACAAGTATGCCTAGTGCTAAGATTAACACTAAAATAGTTTTGTAAAAATAAATAAAGATGGAGGACAATTGTGCATAACATCGATCAGAAAAATAACTGCCAGGTCAGGCCAGACCTGATAAGTGTATAGCTTGACATAAATGAGGGGCACTCTTTGATTCATTCTGTTGTACTGTCTTGCCATCCGGTTTACTGTCTCTGGCACGAACTCAAGGACAAGATTAAGATAAAGCTCATTCCTTTCAGTGGTTGAGAAGAAGTAATGCTTAAGACCAACAATGTTCGGATGGTCAAGCATATGCATAATTTGCAATTCCCTGTTTTTGTAGCGCTTATCTTGAAGAACCTTTTTGATGGCAACGACTTCTCCCGTTTCTCGACATTTGGCCTGGAAATTGACAATAACAGATTATATGCCTTCAACTATCAGTTGTGCATAGACCAGCTTAGACAACGCAAAGGCCAGAAGTTTACCTGAAATACAACCCCAAAAGAACCAGTTCCAACCACATGTTCTGCGATGTAACTGACGCACTGTTTCATTAACCACCATATCAGCAAACTGTAATTTCACAGCAAAACATATAGATTGTCAAGATGAATATAGCATCGCCCGTACCTGTTTAGGCAGACCATTTCGACCACGGATTGTGGTTGCAATTATTTGACCAGCTTCAGAACCAGAATCTGCAACCACATCTGGCTCATTGTCCTGCAAATGAAGAATCGAGTCACTTTATCTAGTAAAACAAGTTGCAATGTTGGTCAACAATTTTCCCTAGGCTTGCTGTGAGTATACATGAGGCATAACAGAGCAAAGCCAGAGCATAAAACTGCGTTCCCAGGTTCTAGAACACACCGCAAATCTGCGGCAGAGCAGAATCACGCAGCACCATTTCATCGTAGACTAAATACAGTGATTACTGATAAATTGTTCATTCTACCTCAAACAGTACAATTAGTTGAGCAACAAGTCAATCAAACAGGAATAGTGACCAATCAACCTACCCTTTCATCATCAGCATCATCTGGCTTTGCATCTCTGAGCTGCATCCCCACCATCCCCCTTCCTAGGAACTCAACTGAGCTGGCCTGCCCCTTCAAGCCATTCCCCTGCCGCGACGAGCTCCCGGCGGCACCGGCATGCCTCTGTCCAGAGTACGCCATCTCCCAGCTGATTGGTGAGGAAATTTACCGAATTAATGGACATCACCAAGGTCAGCGTCTGCAAACAGCAGAGGGCTCATCTTATTGGCAGCACAAGGATCAGCCTACTGCCATTGCAGCTTCCTCCACCATCTGCTCCAATAACGGCTGCCCACCAAAAAATCCGTTCAAGATTAAATCGCAGACAAGTCATAATTCTTCAGTCAGAGTACACATCTCCAGAAAAAAAACATATGCCGAACCCAGAGACCAAGAAGATCCACTGGATAAAAACACCAGCGACCCTCTCCAAATCGCGAGGGACCAATCCCTATCAAAATTGGACTAAGATCCTCAGAGATAAACTCGAATCCAGCGTCTCGACAATTGGGTCGAACCAGCGGCAGACCAGGCCGGCGCGGGCATTAAAAGATGAACTTTTATTTCCGGCGGGATCAGAGAATCCAAGAACCATTACCTGAAACCGAACCTGCCGGGGAGATCGAAGGCCGAAAATTCTGGAGCAGATCAGGCCGCAGCCCCTCAGCGGTTCCACGCACGGTTCCCGCGATTCTTCTCCCTGGACGAACCGCTGGTCTCGGGGCGCCGGAGGGGGGAGACGGTCACCGGGCCGGCCGGCCAGTAGGTAATGGTGACTGACGAGTGAGTGGAGGGCAGGGGGCGGCTGCTACCTCCTCCCCTTGTACCTTCCAAACTATTCTTTTTCTGGCACTCAACATTATTGGCATGCAGTAGAAAAATAGTTGAGGAGGAGGAGGAGGTGATGGTGAGCATGTGAAGTGAACCTGACAGAAAGAAAGGAAGGAAGAAAGAAACAAACTGGGACTGAGACTCTGAAGAACTGTGAAGGTGACACCTTTTATTTGCGGTCAATTTCGCAGCGAAAAATTGGTGGATTGGCTGATGGATGGATAATACTAGATGGGATATTTATTTATTTACCTGGGAGTGACCTGTGATGTGAAAGGATTATCGCATTTCTTTAGTGCCATTTAAACTGACAGTGAAATGCTTAATACTCCCTCCCTAAAGAAATACGCACTACAAGAGTGTTTAGATCGCTTTACAGGGGGAGTATTTTTGGATATTACTATGTCCTCAGTGATGCAACTGGCGTTAAGTGTGCAGTCCCTGAAAAGATACAGGTGTGGAAAAAGGCAGGCATTTTCTGAAAGACAAAAAAGACAAGTATAGCTTTTTCTGCTTTGCAGGAGAGATAATGATTCTTCTGTGAAACAAGCCTTCAAGTACACACAGCATCCAATTCTATAAATATTCAACACAAAATCCAAACACATTGTGATCCGAAGTGGACACAAGGCTGCATGGAAGAGGTGTGGTGCCACACAACTGTCGGTAGAAACAGGACTGTCAGAGGCCGGGGAAGCCCCCCTTTTCGAAAAAAAAGAAACAGGACTGTCAGAGGCGGCATTATTCTGTGCTGGAACTCCATGTCGTGTAGTAGTATTATACCTGAACAATCAGTGATGTACAGACATCATGTAACACTTTATCTACATTCTGAACCATGTTTTTTTCCTTTTCTTTTGCAAACTACTCCCTCTGTATACTGTACAGTCTGTACCAAAATATATAACGTTTTTTGACACTGTCATAGTAAAAAAAAACCGTCTTATATCAAGTTACAGAGGTAGTACACAAGAAAACTCTGCCTGTAGTCTCTTCTGTATGTGCTGATTAAATCTTCTCATGTGCAGTACCGAGCAATAAGCTGCTTTCTTTTTCCCTGTATCTTTATACTCCACTGAATAAAATGTTGCATGGTTCTCCACAGCTCTGCTCGCTTGCTTGCCTGCCTGCAATGCAGGGAGAGAAACTTGATGTACAGTAATAAACTGATGATACTTAACACAAGCAAGCAAAGTCATAACGCAATGCAGCTGCAGCCACACACATAACTTTGCCCAAGAAACAAGTGGCAGCAACAAAAAGGAGCACCACAAAAAGTTCCACCAACAAAGAAAAGATAGCTGCCCTGCCCTGCCCTGCTCATCCCCATCATGCTCATCGTGCTCGCTGACCGGGGTCAATGCCAGCCAGGGCAGCTATACTACAGTTCTTACATGCCACTGTAAAGTGCAAAGTGCTGGTGTGTGTGTGTGCGCTGTGAGAAGCTGATTCATCACAGCTGGACTCCAAGCAAAGTTCTATAGTAATCAAGCATGTGCCTAACTTACCACTTTACCAGACCATGTCCTGCACCGGGCACGGTCACCGGTCAGATGCCGACAGCGTCGAGGAGCTCCGAGTGCTGCGCCACGGAGACGAGCGTGTTGGCGACGATGGCCCCGCTGGCGGCCACCGCGGGCACGCCGATCCCGGGGAAGGTGGAGTCGCCGCAGCAGAAGAGCTGCGGGACCGGCGTCGCCTGCCCCGGGAACGTCGCCTCCCCGGCCTTGATGGCCGGGCCGTAGGTGCCCCGGTTCCGCCGGAGGAACCGCTTGTGCGTCAGCGGCGTGCCGACCAGCTTCACGTCGCACTTTTCCCGGCTGAACTTCGGGCCCAGGGCCAGCTCCACCGCCTTCCACATCACCTGCAAGGAAAAGTTTGCATTTGCATTACTACAAAGTTGGTTAAGACAGACAGCAGGTAACAGCAGCTCATGGCCAGTAAAAAGGAGAACTTTTGCTTAACTTTTGTGAAAGGAGTTTTTTTGCTAAACTTTGGACTAAAGGAGCTCCAAAGGATGTTAAAAGTGGTAAAGTGCATCGATTTCTATCTAGGTGCTGATTCCAAGAGACCATGGGAACAAAGCTACTATGTGGATTACTAGAAGAGTAGCAATACTACATTCCTACTAGTAGTATGTTGCATATTAGTACCTCGGAACGCTCCTCTTTCAGGCTCCGGTACGCGGCGCTCTTCCGGTCGAGTCCGTCCCACAGGCCGAAAGGCTCCGTCCCCGGCGTGTACGCGTGGAGGATGTGCTTCCCAGGCGGCGCCAGGCCCTCGCTGAGAACGCTGGGGACCGATATCAGCACCACGTTCTGCTCGCCGTCGACCCCTTTGTCCCAGTCGTTGACCACGATGTGATGGATCCCGAGGTCCTCCTTGACACACTGTTGGTCCAGTTAAATACATGGTTACAGCGAGAAAATGCACCGACTAAGCAAATATGGAAATAGACATCACTATCAGCATAATTTGTTAGGATGAAGCATATATATGAGCATGGCAACCAAAATAAGCAACCTCTGCGTCGAAACCCAGGTGGAGGTGCATGAACGAATCGCACTGGGGGGTCGCCTTCACTTGATCTTGGTATGATCTCGGGACGGCGTCTGGTGGAACAAGACCCAAGGTGTCCCACATGGATGCGTTGCTAACGACCGCTTTCTTCGCACGTACGATCTGCAAAGAGGAAAACATTTCATTCATGACAGGATTTCAGCGGCCGTATCGATGTTTCAAGCATGATGGAAGTCAATATGAGGGAAAAGGTAATCATGCATGGCACTTGGAAACAGATGCATGAGACAAGGAGGTCGCTCGTCTTGGCCTACAAGATTTGCATGGTCTGCCACTAGCTAGTGCAAAAGGTGGCAAAGGCCTGAATCTTAATGGGATGGATATCTAGTGGTAGAGAAGATAGCACTTAGTTTGCTTGGGAGGGATGATACCATATTGTATTGGCTATTGTGGACTTGTACCTTATTAGTATTGAAAGATTTTTGGCACCAATAAGATACTTATAGAACAGTACTTCTAAGTAAAGATATTTGAATCTGAGGAGCTACATCCTTACTACTTCGTCTAGTGAAAAGTCATCTTAGGTTGCACCTTGACCGGAGGAGGGAAACGAGAGAACTTAATGTTATTTGAATTAATAGCATTGCATCATGAACTAACCACTGCATGTCATTTGGTAGTCTAATCTAAGCACCCCCACATTCTATTAGTAATGTCGAAACGTCAGGTGGATTACTGCACCACGCCTAAGTGTTTTGGAGTTATTTGTTTTGTAAAGTGACTTGTACACTAGCGGAAGGAGTAGTGTTTTGGCATGGGTTGCATATCAGGAACTTTGGCCACAAGAGATGGCATCTGCGAACGTTCGTCTGACAGTTTCAGTATATTTCAGGAAACTGGGCTTCTTTTTTGCAAAACTGCCATGGCACTTTCCTTTTTTGGGTTTTTATTATTTATGCCATTGATTGTGTTTCACTACTCAGTTTTGCCACTAGGAATTTCAACTGCTCAAAAATGCCATCGCTTCGTTAGGCACATGCTCAAAAATGCCACTGGACACCATTATTGTCAGCTCAAATCCCGTTTGCCATGTCATAATGACCAAAATACCTATATAACAACATGTCAGCTTTCCCTCTATCTCACTACAATAAAGTGTGGGTCCCACTTGATCCCAATAGCATTCTTATTTTCTCTAAAATTATTCGCTTAATTACTCCTGACAAGTGGGATCCAAACTTATCATTGTGAGATAGCGAGAGCTGACATGTGGGTATAGGGGTATTTTCATCATATAACATGGTCAACGAGTTTGACCTGAAAATAACGATGTCTAATGGCATTTCTGAGCAAACAGCTAATGGAACGATGGCATTTTTGAGCAAGCAACTCATGAAACGATGGCATTTTTGAGTAGTAGCAATTTCTAATGGCAAAACTGAGTAGTGGGACACAACTAATGGCATAAATGATAAAAACCCTTTTTTATTTTGAGTGTAAAAAAGTCATCCAATCTGCACCGTAGGATCAAGATCGTGTGGCAGTTTAGTCATTCGCTGCAGTTGCTCCCAGGCGAACGTTCGCGAGTTACTATTTCCGTTATTGGATACTAAAATATTAGTCTCCTAGTATTGATTTTTACTGTGGGCCCCCTTCCCCTCTGATTCCCAGCCATGTATTGACACCTCACCCGGTAATTGTAATCCCGTAAGAATTCGTCTCTCACCTCTGTTCTATTCGACTGCTTAATTAGGTTGAGCCGCCTCCGCCGTCTTTGGGCCCTTCACCGGCGCCACCCCGGCCGGCCCTTCACCGCTGTTTTCCTCCTCCGAGAGACTCCGACTCCTCGTCTTTTCGCCACCACTACCGTCATTGGATTCTCCCGGCAGATTCATCCCCTCGCCGCTCCTGTGAATCTCCAGTGCTGTACAAGGTAGCCTGCTTTCCGAATCTCCAACGCCCACACACACACACACACACATGCTTTTTGATCTTGTTACTACTTGAAACCTAGCTCGATTATTTTGCATTCTTTATGGCCCATGTTGCCACTGACTACATTAGATTCCATCTTATCAGGATCAATTGATGATTCTGTAGCACGCTACCGGTAATATATAGTAGCCGGATATCGCCGATAATCCAAGGCCTCACGCATTGTTTGCTGTTGGCTCTTGCTATGATGCCTTGCTTTCTTATGTAATTTTAGTTCTAAGAAGGCTACTTTTATACAGTTTGCATTCATGCACGATGCTGCCTCTCCAGGAGGCATAAAGATTTTTTTATTTGTTGTCAATGTATATATATGTGGAGATGCAACTTGTCATAGCCCTATACCGGCAATTTGGTACAGAGGGAGTACTATTTATTCAGAACAGTAATGGTAATCTAGCATGTATTTTGAAGAACCTCTATAGATTTGTTCACTTGTGTCAATGTGTGATCAGAAGCTGTGTGCTGTCTAACACTATGATGATGTGAATCCAAACTCTCAATTAACTAGATGTCTAAAAATCAATCATGTGTCCATGTTGTTCCAATAGCTATTTCTGTATGGCCTCTTTTGAGGATTATGCTATTTGGAGCTGAGCAATGATGTTTTGTGTTGCTTCGCGTGTGTTGATCAGAGATGGAGAAGGAAACTTTGGTGGCTCATGATGCGGGTCCTAGTTATCCTACAAACCTGCCAATTACGGACATTCTTGCTGAATTCCGTGACATCCCCTTCTATACGAATAAATGCAAGTATCCCTGGGAGGAAGACGAGGAGGAGATTAAGGCGAATGAATACGATGGAATAGATTATAATAAAGTGTCGAGCAAACCGTGGTCACCCATGCCACATACTAGATCGACAAAGGGAAAGGGGCGAAGAGGAAGCAAGCAATGTTGCTGATTGCCAACAAGGGGAATGGCGTCACAACATGGGATCAGCTTTGGACGTGAGTCTCGGGGAGAAGGTGGATTCACCACAGCCGCTCTTCACCAGTGATGAAGTTCTTCGTGTTCGTTTGGACATGTACCATCTGAAAGAGTCTCAAAATTCAGAAGAGAGCCTCTTCAATTGCCAGGCAGCCAAGGAGGAGCTACGTGCCGACTTCACTCGCACCATGACATACTACTATCATGCCATCCGTGATGGCATCAAAGCAAAGTCCTATTCGCACTTCTTCCACCAATTTACTGGGGAGGTAGGTACACATCTAGATCTTTCCTCCAACTATCACTTAATTTCATATATGCATTGATTGAATGTAATGTACCGCATTTGGAGTCTTAGCTTTCTATGTTTTTTGTGTTGACAGTATTCCTCTCCATGCTGTAATTATATTGAACCTACCACCCTGGATGGTGATTTGCAATACATCGAGTTTTTTGACAAGCTAATGGAGTCAGCGAGGTATAGAGAGACCAGAGATGGGGTGCTCGCTAAGGCTATCGTCATGGCAAATAAACTTTTCAATAAAATGCTATTTTTCCAAATTAAGATTGCTGTCGACGAGTGCTTACAACTCATGGAGCATCTGGAGAAGATGGGGCAGAGGCATCAGTTGTATTACTATGTTGTGCATGAACTTCTCATTAAAAGAAAGGACCGTCAAGATATTATCGATCAAATCCGAGAAGAAAAAGTTCAATTGGTCTACGATCTTACTGAGTTTGCTGGTCTAGATTTGGAGGATTGTGAATCTACTGTACAAGATACGGTACTGGTTCACATGTATTATTACCATCCATTTAATATTTGTTTACACTCAATATTGCACATTATGGAGTTAATTGTTCTGCATATACTTTTCAGGTTGATCATCTTATTGACCTTACTGGTGCTAAGGTAGCATTCAAAGCTTATCATTTATTTATTTTCCCAACAAGAGCAAATGACCCTTTTAATCAATATCGTTCTTCTGATGTTAGAATTTTGTGTTTCCTCCATAGCATACAACACTTTCCTCGAACAACTCTTTTGCCGTGGTCTCATGTGTTTACCATGAATTTATCTTGTCAAGCGATTTGAGCTATTTATTCATGAAAATTAAAGCAAAACATGCATATGTTTGGTTTGCTTGGTGTAGTGCCAACTTTTGCCTTGGCAAGCCAATAAAAATGGCTTCCACTTGGTTTGGCACTAACATTTGGAAATGCCCCAAAAGTTTGGTAATGCTTCTCTCATGTTGGTAGCAAACCAAACGGACCCTATGTTCCTGATGAAGCCTAATTCCTCCATAGAACAAATTTATAGGCTTTGTTATGTTTAGAAACCATACGGACCCTATCTTCTGATTAATATGACTCTTTCAATTCCTCCAATGCATCAGTGCTTAGGCGGTAAATACATGTTTGCTATCCTGTCTTATAGGGAGTTTTCAGGAAAGGCATTTTGTACATATATCCTTAGATGAGATGTGAAAATACTTAAGACTTAAGAGTAGCACTTTGTGGCATTTCTATCTTTGAGGTTGCTTTTTGTCAGAGCTATCTTTCGTTGTCATTTAGTTCTTTGCAACTTATTTATCATTTAAACAGAAGCTAAATTTAAATTGGGATCTAGTTGTACACTTTCAAACTTTTGACGCGCGAGGATTGAAAATGTACTTAACATAACAAGCTTTTCAGATTATTATTTGGTGGAAATTGAGATATCATATTAATCATTGACAAATTGGCTTTGAACAAATAATCTTAAATCCATGCATACCTACACAATTCATCTATTTGCTCAAATTTCTCCAAATTTGCATTTTATTGTCTGTTTATGATTTGGAAATATTCTAATTCAAGTTTTGTTGCGTATAACAAAACACAGTCACCTCCAAAGAAAAGCATCAAGGACGGTACCTAAAAAAGGATTATCTGTAACGAGGTCGATAAGCTGGTAACTAAGTTCTGT
The DNA here is from genome assembly GCF_018294505.1 of Triticum aestivum. NCBI lineage: Eukaryota > Viridiplantae > Streptophyta > Magnoliopsida > Poales > Poaceae > Triticum > Triticum aestivum. The sequence goes on from NC_057808.1 coordinate 548,809,454, forward strand.
TCTGTAAAATCTCTCGACTTTTTTTAGTGTTATAAGGGTCCATAAGCAGTGTTGTTAATTTCCCCCCCCCCCCCCCCCCCCAGTTTCCAGGAGATATTGAGCTATATACATATTTTCTGAAGAAGAAGATGGAAACTGCCGAAGAACACAACGTGATACCCAAGGCAAGCTTCTAATGTGGACATAAGAAAGACATTCTTGCTCTTGCTCCACATCTTTTTTCTAACAGTAATTTCACTTTGCTCGTTTTGAAGGGAACTTGTGAACATCTTGGCGGTTTATGTTCCTTTGACTCAAGAGATAAGAAACTAGGGATAACTAAGTGTATCACCTGCTATTGCTCAGTAAACGGCTTTGCTTATCCGACTCCTGAAGGGGCGCAAAGAAAGATACAGAGGTGATTAGCCGAGTTCTTGGACTTTGACGTTGGAGCAAGCTGATGATTTGGTTGTTTGAGGCAAGGACATTTCAATCTATCAAGAATTGGGCCAGTGGCTTAGAAGATTTGGAGCATGTAGTTTCCTGCCACTAACAGGCTGTATTAATTATTGCATTTTGTACTGTACCATCTGACTCGAGGAATTTTGGCATCTTGAAGATATTATGAAATATATGTCATCTGAATCAAAGACTTACTAATAATTGTCAAGCTGTTAATTCCCATGAACTAATATTATACTTCATATATTTGGCAATAAAACGGTACCCTCTGGAGCGGCTTACCTGTCCACCTCGTAGCTTGACGCCAACAGCCCGACCGTTCTCGATCAAAATCTTCTCCACATGAGAATTAAGAGCAAGTCTTCCACCGAACTTTTCGATACCCCGTACGAGGGCATCGATTATCGCTCCACTCCCGCCCAGAGGGTACTCCAGCTTGCATCCTGGCTTGTACCATTCTGCAAACATATAAACCTGACATTGTAGTTAGACCAAATGATGAACACAAATCCTCAGAATTGTGTATTTCAGAATATATATAGGTGAATTTCAAGGGAGTGTTCAACAGAGCCGCCAATTATTAATTAGAGGTAAAGGTTGATGTGATGTGGAAAAGCTAAGTATCACAAGTTAAAAAGGCCCATGGATCCAATTTCAAATATCCAGACACAATTTTATTCATGGAGCAGGGGCCTCTGTCATGAACAATATAGCAGATGAATGCCATCCACGACTGGCATAATATGTCAGAAACCTACAGGATAACATCACAAGATGTGGCTGTAGTTTAGTGGTGAGAATTCCACGTTGTGGCCGTGGAGACCTGGGCTCGAATCCCAGCAGCCACACATTCAATCCTTTTTATTTTTGCCTTTCTATAAGAAACACACACAAAAAATCAGTTCTGTTTTTGTTACTTTATAAATTTATTTCGTTTCTACTTTCTAGTACAGTTCATTTTCATGCATGTTATGTTCGGGACACGAGTTTATTTTGGACAAAGCACACAAGTGAAGCAGGATAATGAACCTGGTGGAAATCCAGCTTACCATTTCTGCAGAAAGCGCGCTGTCGGATTTGACGCCCGCGAGCAGAAAGCACAGGAGGTCGATCCAGTTCCGGACAAAGGGATTTTTCAGCTCCAGCGAGTCGACAATCTCCGAGAACGGGCGTAGCAGTTTCGTGGCGCCGAGGGCTCCCCGAGGCCCCATTTTTATCAAGGACTGCAACAGAGAAGGTGCGTATCTACCAGCTGCTGTGGAAAGGATGCCCAGATCGCCTCGGATGGAGAGCGGAGGCAGAGCCATCGCAGCTGCAGATATAGGAATAACTGCATCCTGAGATCGTTTTTGATACTGTGTTAGCAGAGGTTTCAAGGGTACATAACAGTAACATGGTAAACTAATCACATTTTTTTTGGGACCTATTTGTCCTTGCATTTGAATTGTCATACTTGCTCAAATTTGCATGATAACCATTAGGCAGGAAGAAGCAATACATTAACCATTAGGCACCATGTGTGTTTTTCATTAGTTCAGTGTGTCTAGGACTCTAGGTACAGCTGAAAAAACTTGTTCTGCTAAGAAACTGAAGATCGAATGCAGTGGGGAACTCACTAGAAGCTTTTGCCACTCCCGGGTTGCGTCAAGACCAACATAAGTCTCAAGGTCCTGCAAGAAGAAAATCACTACTATGACTAGAGCATCCTGGTACAAACAAAGGGTAGTAACCTAAAACATCAAACAGAAGTGCAGCGATACAGCACTACTAAGTTTCATAGTCTCATCCTGCCGACCAATCAGATAACATCATATCAATGAATCCGGAACAATTCACTGCAAATTAACCAAGCAGAGTATGGTATGTGCCACTCCAAGCAGAGTAGAAGCATTGGGATACAAACAAAGGGTAACATACAACATCAAACAAAGTGCACTACTAAGTTTCATAGGCAGAAAGCAACCAACTAAGTCATGCTTATTAGCAAATTTCAGACTCATCCTGCCGACCAAGCAGCATACAAGTTAACTGAACAATTCACTGAACAACATCTATGAATCCGGAACAATTCACTGCAAATTAACCAAGCATAGTCTGGCATGTGCTACAAGTTAACTGAACCTTGAGGAAATCAGTCGGCCCTATCCGCGACTCGAACTGTCCTTCAGGGACATGAACCATCCAGGAGTCATACGAGGCGCACGGAACCGATTCGCCTAGCGCGTCCAGGACCTGCAAGGCCAGTTAATAATCATTGCATCAGACCAGCCGATTCATCGAGCTCTCACCACAATTTCTGCATTTAGTACAGACAGTTTTGCTCTGTTGATTAGTTCAGTTAAGTCTTCAGACAGTAAATTTCTCTGAAATGTTTTCCCAATTTTTGTTCTGTTGGTGTTTGCAGAGGAAGGAAGCAATCAATGGAGTATATATGACCTGGGCGAGGGGGTTGGCCTGGGGCCCTCTGGACTGGAAGCCGGAGAAGAGCGAGGGGCCGGAGTCGAAGTGGAACCCCTTGACGTCGAACGAGTGGGCGGCGCCGCCGGGCCGGTCGTGGCTCTCCAGCACCACCACGTCCTGCCCGTACCTCGCCAGGAGCCCCGCGCAGCAGAGCCCCCCGAGCCCGCTCCCGATCACCACCACGTCCGCCTCCGGCCTCTCCGCCACCCTGAACCACACGTAAAGACGACGACGACGATGACGGCCGAGGCGATTGCCTGATGAGGTCTGACACGGTTCGAACGGCGAAGGGCCGGTGCGAGTGGTGGGGTAATAGTGATTAATACGTACCCGGGTGGCGAGGGGCCGGCGGGGGCGGCCACCGCCCGGCAGCGCGCGGCGGCGCCGACACGGCGCGGCACTGGAGCGGCGGCTGCTGGGCGCGCGCGAGGCTGGCGGTTGCCGGGCGGCGGAGGGCGCGGCGCCGGGGAGGCCAACGCGGAGGAAGCCATCTAGGCCGGCGGTCTCGTCGCCGGTGGCGCGCGCGGCAATGTCACGGGTTTGGGTGGGGAAGAGGGAGCTGGAGTGCAGCTCGTGAGTGAGGCAGCGGCTGGGTACACGTGGCGCCTCAGTGGCCTCTCTCCACTTGCGGCTGAGCTCTCTCGTCTCTGCTGCTGCTAGTTGGCTTCGTAATCTTCCACGAGAATTGAAAAACGATTTTTATTTAAAAATAAAGCTGTTTAACGAGAATAAAGAATGAATTATTATATTTTTTAACAAGCCAGTTTAACAAGGTACCAGAAACTGAAATGGACTGAAGTCACGGTCCGCGGACCTATCAATTTCTCGCAGCCTACAAAAGCGCACAAATACGATCGAAAATATCCGCCGCGCCACGATGGATTTTATGAAGGTGTACGCGTGTCAATGACTCAACTAGGAGCGCTGTCCGGAAGCCAAGGCATGAGTATGTCGATGATTCTGACATATCGTAAAACCATACATTATCGTCATGGATTTCTGTACAAGTTATCATTTCTTTGGCCCACTTTGTCGCCCTCCAACATATCATTTATCCTGATACCTTTCATTCTCAGAGCTCTTGCCGTGTTCTTGACGGGAACCACTATTTTAAGCATTAAATGAATATATAACATTGACACACTCTTATAACTAATCGTCTAATCTTTGTGATGTGTAAGAAAACCTATTGTATTCATGCTAAGGTGTAAGCGTGAAGTGTAGAATATGAAATTCATGATCAAACAGGTTGAGAGTTTATATAGGCGAGTGGATGTTAATATGGGTGGGAAAGTGGGTGAAGAAATAATGTACGCCATGTACCATATCAGAAGCAGTAGACTGGAGTCGGACATAACTCATTTGTGTAGGTCAGTGATATGAAATTGGTCTATTTCACACATCAGTTAAAGGAGGTTGAAACCCTGGTAGGAGGTTGCGGGGATACTTTTTATCTAAACTTTCTTGAGAAAATATGTTCTGTTCATAAAGTGGGCATAGTGCAGAGGTCAGGGTTCAACCTCGCCTTGTCGGAAAAAAAAATGCATAGATGAACAAAAAATACGTAGCCGATTTAAATATAAGATGCAATTATCAAGAGTTAAAGACACGAAAACATGTCGAGTTAAAAATTGATTCACCACTAGAACATGTCTCAAGAAGATAAATTATTCTTGCAGTAAAAGTAGTAATGAACTACTCCCTCCGTCCCATAATATAAGAGCGTTTTTGACACTACACTAGTATAAAAAACGCTCTTATATTATGGGACGGAGGGAGTACATGTGAAAAGAAGATTTTCCTTGAGGCCTAAACAACCAGCTTTCATGGCATGCACATGTACTGTTTGAATGGCAACGAGTTGGCGAGAGTGATTGGGCGACACGGCTAGCCCCCCCCCCCCCCCCCCCCCCCCCCCCCCCCCGGTAGATCGCGATCGCCCTAAGTCTACATTGAAGAGGATGAGGTGGCTACTGGGCATGCACAAGGGTGGCTATTGGTGGTGGGCTGGTCGCGGTGCCGCATGCTAGGGAAGTCAGCAGAGCGGAGGTCTAGTCGTCGTTGATGTGAAGGCGGCATGCGTTGCAAGGGTTTGAGCTTAGGTAGGCGAGGGGAGAGGATTTGTAGCATGCATGGGTGAGGGTACGCAACCCTCTTTTTCATTTGACTTTCGATTTACAATCTTTCATATCTTTTGAACCAAAAATTCAAATTAAGTTCCGTTTGCATATTTGCGTTTCTGGTGACTAGGGCTTTCAAATTAGATCCATTTTGAAGACATTTTGATGAGTTTTTAAAATTTTGTTAAGTTTCATGTTCTGAAAATTTGTACAAGTGATCGATAAAATCATAAGTTTTAGAACCTGTGACCAACAAAATCATAATTTTTGAGTTTCAACTTCTGAACTTGGTGTGAGCATCCGAAAAAATTGTAAGTTTCAGAACCTATGACCGAGTATGTTTCTGCAACTAAAACCTAAAACTTGTTGTGGCCTCATGCCGGATCCAACTACTTTATGGATCGCGGGCAATCAGACAGCTAGCACAGCTGGGCAGATGCGTGCTCCATACCTGCCTATGTTGGAGCTAAATCCAGCATACGTCCTGGTAGGATCCTAAACTAGGCTTCATGGGATGATGATACCAGGGACACAAAATTTGCCCAGGTTTGTGCTCTCCAAAGAGACAAAACCCTACGTCTTGTATGTGTTTTATTGTGTTGGAGTATGTACAGAGTACAGGTAAACTACCAAAGAGATTTCTGATATGTATCTACAAGCCAGACCCCTCGGTTTATATGGCACACTGGGGTCTTATGGTACATGTCTCAAGAAGAGCGGGTGCGAGTGGTTGGGTAACAATTAATACGTACCCGGGTGGAGGTGGGCCAGCGGGGGTGGCCACCGCCCGGCAGCGCGAGGCGATGCCGACACGGTGCGGCATGGAAGTGGCGGCGGCTGCGGCTGCTGGGCGCGCGCGAGGCTGGCGGTTGCTGTGCGGCGGAGGGAGCGGCGCCTTGGAGGCCAACACGGGAGGAAGCCATCTGGGCCAGCGGTCTCGTCGCCTGTGAAGCGAAGGTGGCTCGCGCGGCAAGGTCACGAGTTTTGGGTGGGGAAGAGGGAGCGGGAGTGGAGCGTGGCAGCGGCTGGGTACACATGGCACCTCAGCAGCCTCTCTCCCCTAGCGGTTGAGCTCTCTCGCCTCACCTCACTTGGTGTTGGTGCCTGGTGGTGAGCTCTTTGACAAGAAGGTAAAACAAAAATAAATTGATTTCTTTTAAAAAGTCAAGAAGGCACGAGAAACGGAAATTAACTCAAGTCAAGGTTGGGCTGGTCGGCGTCCCTATGAACTTTTCTAAGACTATAAAAACATCCACAAAAACATCTGAAAATATCCGCGACACCACGACATTCTTCTCATTGCCGTACAAGTGCCATGATCAGAACGAAGAGCATTTCTGGGATGCCAAGGTAGGAGTCTGTCGATGCTCCTAGCATATCATAATATCGTACAGCATTGGAAACGCCTTCTACATGACTTGTCATTTCTTCGGCTCACTTTCTTATCCTTCCGCGTGTTATTTCTTCTGATGCCTTTCATTCTCAGAGTTCTTTGCCATGTTCTTCACTGGGAACCACTATTACATTAGATGAATATAGCATTGACATGCTCTTATAACTAGCCGTCTAACTTCTGTGATGTATAAGAAAACTTGTTATATTCATGCTAAGATGTAAGCGTGGAGTCTAGACTATGGAATTCACTGGCTAGCACCTGAAGGGTTTATATAGGTGTGTGGATTTTGCTATGGGTGGGAAAGTGGGTGAAGAAATAATGTACAACATGTTCCGTGAATACTCATAGTCAGGCACTTCTTATTGTGTAGGTCAAAGGTACATAATTGGTTTGTCTCACGCATCAGTTATAATGGAGGAAACTATATTTTTCGTCACTGAGCTCTCTAGAAAGTATAGAAATCTCCGTTCAACTCTAAAACCAGCAAAACCTAGTCCCTCAACTAATTAAACAAAATTAGTTTAGCCATGCATAACGGTCAACATGTAATAACGGTCAAAATAAAATAAGTTGACTTTGCCACCAAGTCGGCCCTGACGGGTGGGTCCTGCATGTCATAAACGTGTTTAAATCGTCTAAACTGGCCATTTCTAAAAGTGGTAGCTTTTAGTCACAAAATAGAAAAATTGATAGTTTTCGGTCGCTTTTTTAAAATGGTAATTCAATGGGACGCAAACCCCAAATGCTGTAGTTTTTTGTCAAACACTCCTATATCATGAAGTGCATGCACAGTTCTTCAGCTCTAATAGAGAAAGATAAAATATAAATAAATCTGAGATAAAGCCAACTTTGCATTTGGTATTGCAATGGGCTGTGATAGTACTTTTTGTCTAACTTGTTTTTGCTTACTTAGTGTTTGTTTAACTTGTTTTCGCCTACTTCTATAGTTGATTTTCAACAGTGGATTATAAAATAAACGTAGCACAACACAGTCCAACAACCACAAATAGCAGATCATTTTCAGATTTGACTCTTGCAAGTGCCAGCCTTCAGATAAGTCATATTAATAGGGTGGAGTGTAGAATATGAAATTCATGATCAAACAAGTGAGGGTTTACATAGGCGAATGGATGTTAATATGGGTGGGAAAGTGGGTGAAGATATAATGTACGCCATGTACCATACCATAAGCAGCAGACATTAGTTGGACACTACTTATTGTGTAGGTCAGTGATATGAAATCGATTTATTTCACACATCTGTTATAATATATACGCTTGCGCTTGTAGGTTGCGGGGGACACTTTTTATCTGAACTTTGTTGAGAAAATATGTTCTGTTCATAAAGTGCGCATATTGCAAAGGTCAAGGGTTTCAACCTCCTTTTCGAGAAAAAGATTAAGCATAGAAACTCGTCCAACTGCTACGGATGAACAAAAACGTACATAGCGCATTTAAATATAAGATGCAATTATCAAGAGTTAAAGGCATGAAAACATGTCTAAGTTTAAAACTGATTCGCCACTAGAACATGTCTCAAGAAGATAAATGATTGTTGCAGTAAAAGTAGTAATGAACTACATGTGAGAAAAGACTTCCATTGAGGCCTAAACAACCAGCTTTTCATGGCATGCACAAGTACTATTTGAAAGGAAACGAGTTGGCGAGAGTGATTGCACTAGTAGAAAACTGCCCATTTGTCCCGGTTCCAGAGGCCCATTTGCCCCGGTTCTGGAACCGGGACTTAAGGGTCGGGATCAAAGCCCAAAACCTTTAGTCCCGGTTCGCTTACGAACCGGAACAGAAGGGTTCCACGTGGCCGCTGCGGGGCGCCCAGGCAAGAGCACCTTTAGTCCCGGTTGGTAACACCAACCGGGACCAAAAGGCATCCACGCGTCAGCAGCTGGCAGGAGCAGGGGTTTTTCGTTTTTAAGGGGGGGGGGGCTTTACGGGGTTTTGGAGGGTTAATTTTGGGGTTTCATATATTGTGTTAGCTAGCTAATAGAGAGAAGTGACCTCTCTTATCTCCGTGCTTGGTCGACGCTAGCTACTATACGTATAGAGAGAACTCGACACGCTAGCTAGTAAGCAAATGAAGGAACCATTAATTACACAAGATCGTCATGAACATATACAGAGAGGAGTGCATCTCTCTTTCTCTGAGAGATTTGTCGCACAACAAGTTTTTGTATATCTATCTGACGCTACTAGCTACATATATACAATATAAGGTCTCTTACATTCCCTAACATCTAAGGTCAATTTCCACATGGTATTCTCCGGCTTTATTGATGACGTGGTCAAGAAAGAATACCGCCAATTCCTCTTGAATTGCTCGTATACGATCATGTGGTTGTACTTCATCCCGCATCTGCTAGATCTAATTCGAAGAAGGGGGTCAATACATGTATATGAAAGAAACTAAACACAAATGATGATAATAAAATAAAATTATGAATATTTTTGCTTACGCACTTCATATTATTTTTCAGAGTAGCCCCGCTTAGAGGCCGTCACGTTGTAGATGAACTCGCAAACGTAGTATCCACAAAAGTCATTCCCGGCTTCCTGCCACAAGCACTTTATGAGAAATAGAGGTCAATCAAACTGATAAGCAAGCATGCTAAATGGTATTGATGAAACTAGCTAGAATCAATGGGAGATGCGCGGACTAGGTAGTAGTACTTACTTTCGGGTGTGTAAATCGCAGCTCGCTCGGCAGTCCCGGAGCAGTTATGGTGAACTCTTTCCAAACCCTGCCAGACAAAGAAAATAATTACTTGATATCAGGAAATGAACAAAGTTGCCGATATGGTGCGATAATGATCGATTGAACTTACTTCTGGAGCATTTTAGTCATGTCCGCATAGTCCTGGCACTACAGGAATCAGCTACTTTGCCGTCTGCCACGGCAGACGGCAAAGGCAAGGATGGCGGACGGCAAAGGCCTTTGCCGTCTGCCGCGGACGGCAAAAGGCTCCGGCAAAGTAGGCTACGGTAAAGAGCTTCTTTGCCGTCTGCTTTCTGAAGCGGACGGCAAAGGGGCCTTTGCCATCAGCGGGAGTGGAGCTCGTGAGTGAGGCAGCGGCTGGGTACACGTGGCGCCTCAGTGGCCTCTCTCCACTTGCGGCTGAGCTCTCTCGCCTCTGCTGCTGCTAGTTGGCTTCGTAATCTTCCACGAGAATTGAAAAACAATTTTTATTTAAAAATGAAGCTGTTTAACAAGAATAAAGAATGAATTATATTTCTTTACAAGAAGCCAGTTAACAAGGCATCAGAAACAGAAACCAACATGTGGATGTGGTCGGATGGTTAGAGGGACAGTGGTATCCCAGCGCATCAGGGTTCATGTCCTGGTGCTCGCATTATTCCTAAATTTCTTTCAGTATTTCCGACGATGCGCTTTCAGTGGGAGGAGACGTTCCTGTCGCGTCTATGCTGATGTTAGAAACCAACAGAAATGGAATGAAGTCATGTTCGGCGGAACTTTTTTGAAAAGCAGAATATATCAATATCAAGTAGATATCAAGTACACCCAGTCTCTGTACCAACAAGATGCTTAAAAACATCCAGGATGCACACAGCCAAAAGAACAAAATAAGAAGAGAAAAAGAGAAAAAATGACCCTCCATGATGATCAATCACCCGAAGTACTAGCACTCTAACCACCACCAAAGACAGCACCCGGACTACAAAGAAGGTTCTTCAAAAACAATGCCTCCACAAAGGAAACAATGCACAAGTGTTGTCGTTGCCCAATCAAAGATTGTAGGTTTTCACCCTGGAAACAATGCCTTCAAACAATGCCTTCAACAAGGCCACTGCCAGACATAATCAATAAAGGCTAGACCTTGGGTTTTCACCTTGAAAAGCACGACTCGATACTCAAAGGAGCACCACCAACAATGAAATCCTCCAATGCTGCCGCCCCCACTTGCCAAGGCTACTACTACAAGTCATGTACCGCCAGACTTACAGGAACTCGTGTCCAGTCTGCACGGAAACATATCCCGCAAGACAGGTCTGAACAACTGCCTGCAAAGCAAAGTCTTCATCGCCTGCGAGACCCAGACAACGCCGCTTGCAGGCCCTCCAATCATGCCATGGCATTCTCTGCATGTGTTGATCCTTTGGAAATCTTGATGCAAACATGTCCCAAGGTGTCAACAAAAACAGAGCTTCATGATACCCCGCTGAAGCTAGTTATGCTGATATTGCGGGTGCACACACGATCGGCCCCAATCCAAACAAGGTGTCCAAAAGGTGCCATATACGTCAGTCATTGGTTTCGTTCGAAGGAGAAGTCCGGAACTCGCCGATGGCCAGATCAAAGAGGACTGATCAAAGGTACAATGGTGACTTCGCGCGAAGACCACTAGGGCTACCCAGATCAGCTCTGCGTCACTGTACGTTCGGCGGACCTATGTTAAGCCTAAAATAAAGGCCACAAACATGACAGAAAATATCGAGGCATAATGATGGTTTGTGTGATGGAGTACCGGCGTCTTGAATGCAACTAGGAGCTCTGTAAGGAAGCCAAGGCATGAGTCTATCGATGATCCTAACATATCGTAATATCATACAATATGAGAAGACACTTCTGGACGAGTTGTCATTTCTTTGGCCCACTTTCTCACCCTCCAACATATCATTTATCCCGACGCCTTTCATTCTCAGAGCTGTTCACCATGTTCTTGACCAGAACCGCTATTTTAAACATTAAATGTATATATAACATTGTTACACTCTTGTAGCTAATCATCTAATTTTGTGTTGTGTAAGAAAACATATTGTATTCATGCTAAGGTTAAGCGTTGAGTGTAGAATATGACATTCACAATCAAACAAGTGGAGGGTTTATATAGGCAAGTGGATGTTAATATGGGTGGGAAAGTGGGTGAAGAAATAATGTACCCCCTGTATCGTGAGAGCGGAGATGAGTCGGACACTATTTATTGTGGAGGTCAGTGATCTGAAATTGATTTATTTCACACATCACAGTTATAATAACTAGATGATACCCCGCGCGTTGTAGCGGGAATTTGTAGTGTTCTAAACTATTGAAGGGAAATTCATTGAGTGAGAAATACTTAAACTATGAAAGTTACCCTAGATTGCAGTTGCGGGGTGTTGCAGGTCTGCCATCGGTGTAACCAATATAAATCAAAGTGATTATCATACAGATAGAAATATTAAAGATTTGGTATGGAAATAGAGATTTACTGAGAGTACTAATGAGAGTTCTTCTTGATTACAAATTAAGGTGTTCACTTTAGTGATACTAATTTTGAATTTAAACATCGAGATTAGTAATTTTATGAAGCTGTAGTATAGTTTGTGAGAAGCTTGCCTGCGTGGTTGACAATGTAGCATGTGTGGTTGTCCTGGTAACTATCTTCTTCGTAAAGAAATAGCAGAGGGCACTGCGTCTTCTATATGTGAGCTACATATGAAACGTTCAGATGAGTGTCTAGAACATCAGGCCTCTAGTAAGAGAAAAAAATGTGAAAAATAAGGATTGAGGAATGTGAACAATAAAAAAAATAGGATCTTCGCTATTCAGCTGTTGTCAAAAGATATAAAACGCATTACCTAATAACCTCCTAATTACAAATGAAGTACAGAATGTAACTAAATCTGACAAGGAAATCAGTATTGATGTGTGAAATAATTTGATAGAATCCAAAGATTTTCTTCTATCAGCATCCTATAATTAAGAATGAAGTACTATATTTTTCTACCAAATTCACAGTTTTTTTCTATCAAGGAGTCCACCATCCGCTCTAAGAGCATGGTTAATAATATAGCCAACTGCTGGCTATAAGCCATTGCTATGTCATCTATAGCCCATCTTATAGCCAATATGTACGATAGTTGATTAGAAGAGTATACTACTTCTTTATTATATGACCCACCTTTCACTCTCACAAAGTGCCTATGAGCACGTGCTAGAGCGGACTCTTCATCAAGAGCCCGCTTACCTTCTCTCTTCTCTTTTCTCTCCTCCAACTAAGTAAGAATATACTAATTTATTTCTTATAGCCAACTGACTCAGCTCTATTATACTTGCTCTAACAAAGATACTTTTTTTTAGAAAAAGTACTGCATAATTTCCTTACAACGTTGCCATGAGTGTACAATAATGCCATGGACGAATAGTACCCATGCGTACACACACGGCACATACCACGGACAACTGTGGAAGCCATTCGCACAGAGTAGTCCGCAAAATATGCACCCTACAACCCAGTCACTGGAAAGCTCGATATGCCTGAACCAAGCTTGCCGCACGCCTCGTCAAGCTCCGATGTCGCCCGTGCGCATGTCTGAGCAAGGACATGTAGGTTGACTTTGCTTTGGGAGGCAGTAGCTGCAGGATCAGAGGAGGCCGAAGCGAGCTCGAGTCGGTCAGTTGCAGCCACCCACAGTGTTTTATCATTTTCAAGCCTGGAACACTACAACAACATGTGAATATAAATGAAAAGTAACATTGACACATTTTTACATACTGTCGTGTCCAGTGTCTCATATTTAGAAAATAGAAGCCATTTCAAATATGATGTTTGGGACATATCTCGAGAGAAGTTCAAAAGCTAAATCTGCCTAAACATGCATTTTTTGCCTGAACACTTGTAAATCAACAACTTACTATAAATTACATCTCCAAACAATACGGTTCAGGTTGAAATGAACCTAGCATTTAATATTTATTAAAAACAGAATATATGCAAAACTAATCCTCCAAAAACAACCTGCAGTGGAAAGCATTTTAGAACATGTGTGGTTTTTCTTCGTGTCCGAAACAAATGCATGTTTACATGAGAGGAAAAGTCACAATAAACGCTACTCCGTATCTTGTATTGAAGAGAGAAGAAGCCATCTAGCTACTGGCTATGGACCCGTAGGTCTATGGTAAACTAGTAAAGAAGGGCAGCAATGTTGATGTAGAGTCCCTCCATGATCGATTCCCCCTCCGGCAGAGTGCCGGCGAAGACCTCCAGATGAGATCTCGTGAGAACAGAAACTTGCGGCAGCGAAAAAAGTATTTCGGGTGGTTCTCTGATGTAGGGGGAATATTTGGGTATTTATAGTGCTGAAATTAGGTCAAGAGGTGCCATGAGGGGCCCACAAGCCTGGGGGCTTGCCTCTCGAGCTTGTCGCTCCCTCGTGACTCATCAGGTCTTCTCCTGAAGCTTCTAGGGTCCCCTCTGGTTCAGAAAAAATCAATCCAAAGTTTTTTCTCTGTTTGGACTCTTTTTTGATATTGATTTCATGAAAAGCCAAAACACATGCAAAAAACAACAACTGACACCGGGCACTAGTTTAATAGGTTAGTCCCAAAAATGATATATAATTGCATAAAATTGCATAATAAACATGCAAGATTGATACTATAATAGCATAGAACAATAAAAAATTATAGATACGTTGGAGATTTATCATCCGGCACCGGTGTGGTGACACCTGCGGGCGCCGCCGTTCCATCATGAAGGGCTTTGGGTGTACCCCCTCCCCACTGCCCTCCGCGTACGGGGGGAAACCCTAGGACTTGTCTGGGCAGTAGCGGTGTCGTTGATTTACTTCTTAAAGGTGCTGCTCGGTACGCGGTGCTTCGGTGTGCTTGGAGTGCGGTGGGACATCTCGGGAGGGCGCATCAGTTGCTGGTCTTCTTCTATTCGTCAAGCTGCTGGTGTCGGCATTTGTTTCTCTTTCTTTCTCTCATTTTATCTTTTTGGCCTGGCTGTGCTATGGCGGCAACATGCTTAGTGTATGCTATGGTTGCTTTATGATATAGAGGGGGAAACCCATTATCGTCAATACAAGATGCAACATCATCAAGAGCTGAAGAAATGGAAACATGTCTGAGTTAAAACTCAGTTGCCACTAGAACTTGTCTCAAGAAGATACATTATTATTGCATGTGAGAAAAAAAGACTTCCCTAGAGGCCTGAACAAACAACTTTTCCTAGCATGCGTGTGTACTGTTTGAACGACAAAGAATTGGCGAGAGTGATTGGGCGACACATACTCGGTAGCTCATAACCGCGCGCAGAGTTGTCGCTACATCGGAGAGGCTGTGGACTGTGGTGGCTACTTGGCATGCACGAGGGAGGTCGGTGGAGCGGAGGTCATCTTAGGTGGCGTGTACCGCAAGGGTTCGAGTTTTGGCGGACGTCGGAAGAGGAAAAGGAGGGGGTTCCTGAGCGTGTGAGCGAGACAGCGACTAGCTAGAGAGACGTGGCGCCCCACCGGTCTGGAGTGCTGGTGATTATAGCGCACGAGGGTGGTGGTGCATCAAAGAGTGCAACACAGCAGCGGAACCCATCCTCGCCAGCAGTCTCGTTGCCGGTTAAGCGGAGGTGGTACAAGCGGTCATCGCAATGGATCATGTTTCATGTTTGTGTGGGGAAGAGGAGGGGAGTGCAGTGCTTCAGTGAGGCAGCGGCTGGGACACGTGTCCCCTCGCCGGCCTCTCTCCCTCACCTCAGCGGCTAAGCTCTCTCACCTTTTAGCATTTGTCCCCTTTCATTCTTAAAGCTCTTCACCATGTTTTCAGCGATTAATCTTATTAAGCACTAAAAGATGGAAAACGCCGGTATCCGGCGCTCGGCCGAAACTTCGGCCGGTCGAGCGTGGAGCGTACTATACAACGCAAGCAAAGCGTATGGTACAATGCGATCGAAATGTTTCCCTGTGCCCACCACGCCGCACGCGCGCTACGCAGCCTTATCCCTTCGCAAGCTACCCCCCCCCCCCCCCCCGCCCCCCACCACCACCACCACCACACTACTATTTTTTCTTCCTCATATCTCTTCCGCCGCCGCTCTTTTCTTCTCCATCATCTCTGCAGCCCCCCTCTCCTTCCTGCTGCAGCCACCTCCGGCGATGCACTTGACAAGTGTGCTGCGACGAGACTCCTCTTCAGCAGACGCCCAACGCTAGGAGCTGGGACCGCGCATTGCATGTGCTGCAAGAACAGGCTGCAGAGCTAGAACGGCGACGACACCATGTCGCAAACCGGCTACGCCGGCGAGCTGAAAAACGGAGCATGTGGCCTGGGGTGCTTCAACCATAGATGCGCTATGCTGAAACCTGCTGGCAGAGGAGCTGCAACTGCAACCGGCCACGCCAAGAGCTGGAACCAGTGCGTGCCCTGCTGGAATCGATACACGCGCCATGCTGGAACCGTGTTCTGGCAGTGTTGGAAGGGGAGCTCGCGATGCTTCAAAGCTCCAGGCCGGCGGGAGAAATGCTGGAACCAGCAGTCAAAAATGCTGGAACCAACAACTCCTGAAGCAACATCGGAAGTAATGGTGCTATGCCCGGCGATGATTTTTTTTGCTGGAACCGGCTACCAGCGGAGCTGCAACCACGCGATGCGAATGCCGGAACCGTTACTGGCGAAAGCTGGAACCGGTGTGTGTTTTTGCTTCAACTAATGAAGTGGTGCGAAGACGACGACGGGTGTGGCCGTGGCGGGCTACATCCTACAGTAGCAAAAGCTACATCCTGCAGTAGCAAAAGCTACATCCGACATTTTTTTTGTTGCGATTGTTATACAGGAGAAGCAGCGACCCAGGATGAGTGTTGATGGCGAGGGCGGCGACGAGACGGCAGTGGACTTTGTCCCCGTGTGTCTAGTGTTGAGGGCGATGGCAGCGGGGCGATGCAACTCCGGTGCTGCAACCATGGGGTGGTGAGGTACAATCACGGGCGGGGGCGGCGCAACCCGGAGCAGCGACGCTTCCATGCCTAGGAGCTGCAAGATGAGGCTGCCATGGCCAGGAAGCGAACGGTGACGAGGCTGCAGAAGCGACGGTGAGGGGGGGGGGGCGTTCATGACTCGGAGCGGGGCGGCCGCACTCGCTCGTGGTGCGCGGGTTGTTGTGCTTGGGATAAGAACGATACGGAGGAAGGGGACGAAAAAGGACAAGCAGAAGATTCGAACTGGACGGCTGGAAGCCAGCACATCGGATGCTCGCGGTGTGACCGGCCGAAACATTCGGCCGGCGCGCCGGCGCCTAGTACCGCCCTTGTAAGATTGTAGTATAGACACGCTCTTGTCATTAGCCACCTAGCTTTTTTGTGACATATAACAAAACCTATTGTATTGATGCTAGGGAGCAAGTGTGGAGTGTGGACTAGAAATTCGCTGGCTAACAACTGAAGGGGCTATATAGGTGAGTGCATGTTGCTATGGGTGGGAAGAAAGTGGATGAAGATAATAATGTACACCATGTTCCCTGAGCAGAGGCAGACCAAGCACTACTTATAGTGTAGTTCATCTAACATGGGTGAGCATAGTTCATAAGTTTTCTTCTTATAAATGTGTATAGGAGCTGCTTCGCAAAAAAAAAATGTATATAGGAGCTCTTTGATTAAGATAAGCTTTAATATTACTCGGACGGAAATACTTGTCGAAGAAATGGATAAAATGTATATATATATACATAAAATACGTCTAGATACATCCATTTCTTTCACAAGTATTTCGGGATGAAGGGAGTCTATTACAGTCTAAGATGTTGATGTTAAACAACTACCAGCTACTACTAAAGATCTCTCAATTATGATGATCCTCGTTGGCGTCCCTCGCGATCCTCGTTGTCCGCAGACAGGATCGGGCTACATGATCCGGAGCGGTAGGGCATGGGGTCCTCTCCGGCGGCACCTTGGTATGAGTGGCGCAACGATCCTAGACTTACAGACAAGTACTCTACATAACCTCTAAATTTTATGGCGGTGGCCCCTTCCTCTCCCTATCGATCCAATTCCAGTTCTCCATGTTACTTGTTACGAGTATGTAAAAACCGTAAGTAATTTTAGGTAGGTCTAGCATAACTGTTCGTAAAGGCATGAAACATAAGTGTTAGCCATTACTACGAAGTGTAGAGCATACGGTATGCGCTGCGGCCTCTCCTCCACACGGTCTGAATGGCGGAGAAAGCAAGATTCACAAAGGGCATGGAACGATGATGATGATGAACGTGTGCTTGCTTGACGCGCTCTCTCTCACACGGTTTGAACGTCGGGGAAACCAAGATTCGGTGCCAGTGGTGGAGTAGTAATAGTATATACCCATTGGTGGGGCCCGAGGGGTTGGCGGGGGCGGCCACCGCCCAGCAGCACGGCAAGACGGCGCGCACTGGGGTGGCTGCTGCTGCTGGGCACAACAAGGGTGGTTGCGTCTTGGAGAGCTCATCGATCGTGGGGGAGGTCAGTGCGGAAGAGGATATCTCGGTCGAGGTCTCATCACCGGTGAAGCGGATGTGGCGCTCGAGTTTAGGTGGGGGAGGAAAGGGAGTGGAGCGCGTGGGTGAGGCAGTGGCTGAGTACACGCGGTTCCTCGCCGACCACTCTCCGTCCCCTCGCGGCTGAGCTCTCTCACCTCACCTGCCGCTGGCTTGCTTCAACTTATTTCAATTTACTGCGAATAAAAAGAGATAAAATGGGGGAAACGAAGCTGTGCACGGAAAGGTAAAGTCTGGTACTTGCTGAAGTCCATAGACAGAGCGACAAATGTGACTGAAAATATTCGCGACACGAGGAGGTTCCATGGCCTCTGCACGGAGAAGTAACGAGGTCCGAGGAGCACCGTCGGCAAGCCAAGGAAGGAGTCAGTCGATTCTCCTAGTCTATTGAAATATCAGACAAAGTTATCTGGTAAGACTGGACGAGTCACCATATCTTCAGCCCTCTTACCCATGCTCCCTTGTATCATTTCTCCCGATGCCTTTGGTTCTTAGAGCCATTCACCATGTTCTAGACCAGGGACCAATATTAAGCGTTTGATGAACGTAGTAGTTATCTAGCATTTTTTGACGTGTAGACTACGAAGTTCACCAACAAGCAAAGGGGTTATTTAGGTGAGTGAATATTGCTATGCATGGGTGGGAATGTCAGTGAAGAAATAATGTACCCGCTCCCTCACAAAATAAGTGCAGCGGACTTAGTATAACTTTAAGTCCGATGAGAAGATGCAGGTCGGGCATTACATATCCAGGCGGGTCGGTGATATAAAAATCATGTCAAGAGAAGATGCAGTTCGGGCATTACTTATCATGTGGGTCGGTGATACAAAAATCATATCCCATGGGAAGGTGCAGGTCGGCGGGCATTACTTATGATGTGGTTCGGTGATACAAAAATTGGTTTGTCTCATGAATCAAGCTAACATTGTACACTTGCGCTTTCAGGTAGGGTAGATGTTGCCTTACCATCTAGTGTGAGGATAGTTCGTACCAAAACTCTCTTGAGAAGATAAGTTTTCTTCAGAAAGTGTGGATAAAAGCTCGTCCAATTGCAATGGATGAAGAAAAAACATATATAGTCCATTTAAATCCATGATAAGATGCAACCATCAAGAATTAAAGACGTAGAAAGATGCCAGGGTTAATTTGATAAATGCCACTCCAAATTTGGCGATTACGAGAAATGCCACTGCAATTTCTAAACTATGAAAAATGCTATTTCCAGTGGCATATTTCGAAGTCTGCAGTGGCGTTTTTCAAAATTTACAAAAATTGCAGTGGCATTTTCAAAGTTTGGAAATTGCAGTGGCAGTTTTATGAATCACCATAATTGGAGTGGCATTTATCTAATTAACCCTAGTTAAAAACTGAGTGGCTACTTAAAATTTGTCAAGAAGATGGGCAGGGAAGTAAAATTCTCTCCCAATTTTATAGATCTCGGACCCTCCCACGTTGCGACTTTGGGCGACAAGGAGCGCGCTCGCGCTGCCACCACCAGCACTCTCCTCTCCCTCCCTCCCTCATCGCCGCTGCTAGAGGACGTGGCCAGGCAAAGCCTGACCAGCATCGGCAGCGGTGGGGTGTTTCGCCTTCTCGCGTAGGGCCTTCGCCATAGGGCGGCGCTGCTGGGCCGGGACACTACACTGGCGAGGGTCGCGGTGGCGTGGCAGCACTCGGCACCGGTGGCGCACGACGGGCTTCGAGGAGGCAGATCGTGCAGGCGAGGGGGTAGCGGCGGATCGGGATCCGCCTCGATCCGGCGTTCATCTTCAGCCAGTGCCGCAGGCTATGGGCAGCGCAAGCCGGTGTCCTCCCTTGCTGCGGTGATGGCGTCGACGTGGTGTAGTGGCGGTCATAGTGCTCTTATCGCATCCCGACAATGATCTGCATGATCAGTTCTGGTTGACCTGGCCATCAAAGTGTTCCGGAACTACTGCCAGAGATTTTTCCCAAGGATATCTGGATCAGATATAATGCGGTCGTGCGCGTCGATATCAATCTTCGCGGGTCCATGAGGGCGCGACCCGAAGCTCTGTTGTTTGTTGACACCATAGGACATGTCGGGATCTCGATCTCCATGGCATAGATAGCGGTATAGAAACTCACGGTGGCTTAGATTGGAGGATCACTAAGGCGGAGGGGCCCTTGGAGGCGATGGAGTCAGCCAAGTGTTTGATAACTTTCAGAAGCAGTTGTCACAAGTGGGGCGGCAACACTAGAGGATTTCATTTTTGGTGGTGCTCCTCAGGTGCTGAGTCGTTACTTTCAGGGAAACTCTAGGGTTTAGCCTTCATTGGTTGTGGGTGGCTATTACCTTACCGAAGGTATTGTTTTGAAAGGTTGGACTTTCTCCAGGGTGAAAACATAAGATCTTGGATCGGACGAACACGGTGTTTGTGCACTATTTCCTTCTTGAAGGCGTCGCTTTTGGAGACCTTTTACGTTTTTTAGGTGTTGTCTTTGGTGGTGGTTTGTGTACTGCTGCTGCGAGGAGTTTATCAGTGTGGCGAGGTTTTTATTTTTTTCCGTTCTTTTTTGTTTTCTTTTTGAGCTGTGTGCATCCTGGATGTCTTTGGGACATCTTATTGATGCAGAGATTGAGTGTAATTGGTATATTCGCGATATTAATACATTTCGTTTAAAAAAATCTCAAGAAGATAAATCACTATTGCAGAAAAAATGAACTAAATGTGAGAAAGTGCTTTCCAAGAGACATGAATAATCATCTTTTCCTGGCCACTTCCTAAAAATTCTATAGACCCTACATTGTGGAACAGAGGAAGTACATGACATGAAAATTGAAAGCAAAACTCATGAACTATGAAACGACAATGACGACGATGGTGGCCCAATTGCTTGCTTGTGGTGCTCTTAGCCTCCGACACGGTTTGAACAGCAAAGAGCCAGTGCGAGTGGTTGGGTAAAAATTAATACGTACCCGGGTGGAGGTTGGCCGGCGGGGACGGCTACCGCCCGACAGTGCGTGGCGGCACCGATTCGGTGCGGCATTAGAGCTGCCGCTGCTGCTGCTTCTGTTGCTGGGCACGCGCGAGGGTGGCGGTTGCCGTGCGGTGGAGGGCGCGCATATGGGCCGGAAGTCTCGTCGTCGGTGAATCACATGTGGCACGCACGGCAAGGTCACGAGCCTAGGCTGCGAAGAGGGAGCGTGAGTGGGGCACGTGAGTGAGGCAGTCGCTGGGGACACGTAGCACCTCAGTGGCCTCTCTCCCGTAGCGGCTGAGATCTCTCGCCTCGCCGTGGTTTTCACTTTGAGTGAGATTTCGACAAAATTTATTGAATTTCATTAATTTTTCAGTGGACACTGAAATATTTATCTTTTAGCCAAACTATTTCAGCAATTTCAGCAGCACATAGGAATTCAAATATATTTTTAAATAATTTTCAATTTTTAAAAATATTTGATTAAATTTAGTATTGAAACTCACTGAATTTCGGTAATTTTGGTTGGTGCTGAAATTTTTCTGAAATTATGGAGTAGTTGGCTCGCTTCAACAAGAAATGAGAACAATTGAATTTAAAAAATGAAACTGGTTAACAAGAAGGTAAAGCACATAAAAATGAATCGCAGAAGCCAGTTAACAAGACGGCACGACTCGAGAAACAGAAGAATCCTGAAGCCGCGGTCCGAACCTATGAACTTCTAGAAACCTACAATGATTTATACCCGCGGCACTACAATGATTTGATAGATGGTGTAAAGGGATCGGCAGTTGTACTCCTAATACATCGTAATATCACACCGGATCCAAAGGAATTTCTCAACGAGTTGTCATTTCTTCAGCCCACTTTCTCGCACTCCAACATATCATATATCCCGATGCCTTTCATTCTCAGAACACTTTGTCATATTTTAAGCATTAAATAAATATAGCATTGACACACGCTTGTAACTAATCGTCTAATTTTGTGATATGCACTAGTAGAAAAAGGGCCATTTATCCCGCTTCATAAGGCCCATATGTCCCGGTTGGGGAACCGGGACTAAAGGATCGTTACTAATGCCCTAGGCCTTTAGTCCCGGTTCTTATACTAACCGGGACAGATGGGCCTCCACGTGGCCGGTGCTGCGAGCCCAGGCAGGAGGCCCTTTAGTCCCGGTTGGTGGTACCAACCGGGACAAATAGGCATCCACGCGTCAGCTGTTCAGGGGGCTAGGGTTTTGTTGTTGTTTTTTTCTGAAAGGGGGGGTGGATTTGGGGTTTTTTGTATGGTTAATTAAGGTGTTTCATATATTGTGTTAGGTAGCTAATTAATTAATAGAGAGAAGTGTCCTCTCTTATCTCGGTGCTTGGTCGACGCTACATACTATACATATAGAGAGGCCCTCGACACGCTAGCTAGTAAGAAAATGAAGGAAACCATTAAGTACAGAAGTTCGTTATGCATACCGAGAGAAGTGATCGACCTTTCCTTCTCCGAGAGATTGGTCGAATAACAAGTTTTCGTATTATCTATCCGACGCTACTGGCTACATACATATACAATATGTAAGATCTCTTACAATCCCCTAGCATTTGAACTCAAGTTCCACATGGTATTCTCCGGCTTTATTGATGACGTGGTCAAAAAAGAATCCCGCAAATTCCTCTTGAATTGCTTTCATGCGATCTTGTGATAGGAGTTCATTCCGCATCTGCCACGTCTAATATGAAGAAGGGGGTTAATACATATATATGAATGAAACTCAACAGAAATGATGGTGTAATAAAATGAAATTGTGAATATTATTGCTTACGCACTTCATATTGTCTTTTAGAGTAGTCCCGCTTATCTTTGCAAGTCGCGTTGTAGATGAACTCGCACACGTAGTATCCACAGTAATCATTCTCTTATTCCTGCCACAAGCACTTTACGAGAAATAGAGGTCAATCAAACCGATAATGAAGCATTATAAATGGCATTGATGAAAATAGCTAGAATCAACGGGAGATGTGCGCAACTAGCTAGTTAGTAGTACTTACTTTCGGGTATGTATATCGCAGCTCCTTCGGCAGTCCCGGAGCTTCTGCGGTGAAATTTTTCCAAACTCTGCAAGACAAAGAAAATAATTATTACTTGAGATATCAGGAAATGAACAAAAACTTGCCGATATGGTGCGATAATGATCGATTGAACTTACTTGTTGAGAATTTTAGTCATGTCCGCATAGGTCTCGGGATCTTTTCGTCTCGAGTCTAAGACGGTTACTAGTCCCGGCTCAAGCTTAATCTCCAGGAGAATATAGTGGAAGCTGCGCACGCATGCATAACTCATCAATTACATTACTATAACCTCGCTCGAGTAATAAGGGAAACCGAATATGCACACGATAGTAACACTCACTCGAAGTTGTAAGGAAAGAGTATTAAATCTTTGTTTTGATTTATTATCAATGATTTGAGCAAGTTGGCCTTGGCTTCTTGGGCGCTCTTTTTAACCTGAAATTCATCTATGAGATTTGTGTTAATGAACCCAATATCATACATTTCTGCTTTTCTGCACTCGACGATCTTCAATCTGCATAATATAGTGAGGATAATTATAAATACATGCAATGAAAGAGCTGAGCTATATATAGAGACTTAATGACAGAAGTAGTACTTACAGACAGTAGCAAGTGACCGTTAATTTATCGAGGGCCTTTTGATTGAAGAACTGGAAGAACTCCTCAAATGGAACATACAACAGATCAATTCCAACGAGGTCGTGCTCCTCTTTAACTCTCAGATACAAAGTATTCGTCCCCCAGACTCTCTGCAGGTTTTCATGTACCAATCATGGAATCTTCGCATCATCGTTGTTAGAGATTTTTCATCTTTGATGAGAGGCTTCCCGTACTCGTATCTGTGTTCGTCCACCTCCAAGAAATCATAATGTACATCGTCGGGCAGGTAATCTCCAAGATTGCTATAACCGGGCACCATCCCCGGATCATTAGCAACGATGTCGCTAGACACCTTGAGTGGGGGGCACGATTGGTTCGCTTGTTCGCCGAGTTGGGCAATTTTTTTGCCAGCTGCTCGTCGTTCTTTTAACCTTTGATCACTTCTAGTACTTCCCGACCGCTCCGCTTCGATATATACCTTTTCAGTAACGCGCTCATAGTTGGTTTTCGGCGGAGACTTTGGTGGTTTCCTCAAGGCATCGATAGTGCGCTTTGCTTTCACCGGATCTACCTTCTCCTCCGGAGGTGGATGTCTCTTTGCTTTCACCCCTTCAAAGAAGTCCTTCACTTCTTTTTGCACGATCTTCTGGTTTTCTTCCACGGTCCTCTCGTACGGTAACTTATCTAGAGGCTTGAGAGGTGGACCGTATCTCTATTGCCTCCCGCCTCTGGCTGTACTGCTAGAAGCCGGAGCAGACGGAGCGGCTCGGCTGTCTTCTTTCGTGCTTGCTTACGAGGCGGAGGAGAAGGACTACGACGCGCCGGAGCGGACGGGGCGGCGGCGGGTCTCTTCCGCCCTTGCTGGCGAGGCGGAGAAGTAGGAGGCTGGTGGCTGCTCGGGCGCGCCGGCGCAGGCGGAGAAGGAGGCGGAGTGCCGCCACGCGCCGAAGAAGGAGGCTGAGTGCCCTGATCACTCGCCGGAGGAGGAGGCGGTGGAGGTGGCGGAGTGCCCTGACTCACCGGAGGAGGAGGAGGAGGCGGAGGCGTCCAGTTCAAAAGGTTGATGAGCTTCTTCCGCCATAGGCATGGAGTCTTCAGACAAGAACCCAGACGAGTCTCCCCGTCATCCGTAGGGTGGTCAAGCTGGAGGTCCTCAAATCCTCCTGTGATTTCATCCACCATCACCCTAGCATATCTTTCTGGAATCGGCCGGCGATGAAAAGTTGCGCCAGGTTCAGGAGGTGCAACAGAGCCAACAGCCGCCTTGACTTTCAATTCCATCCACTACGTCATAAGGTGGCAATGCTGAGACTACGTGATAGCATCCACGGGGTAGCTAGGAGGAGCCGTGAAGACAGGCTCCTGAAGCAGCTCCGTGGAAGCCACGCTGCTTCTCTGCTGAGATGGCGGGGTAGCTTCGGGTGTAGCTTCGGCAGGTCGCGTGCTGCGAACTGCATCTCATTCCTCTAGCGCTTGTACCCTTGCGTGCAACGCCTGTAGTTGGGTCAACTCCTTTTTCTTCTTCCTCTCCCGACGTTTGTAACCGCCTGCGTCGGGAAATCCAGCCTTCCATGAAAGGGAGCCTGGCGTTCCTCGTGTCCGTCCGGGGTTCTCAGGATTCCCGAGAGCTCGTCGTTCTCTCTGTCCGGAACGAACGTCCCTTGCTGCGCTTTTTCGATATACTCCTGAAGCTTCTTGATGGGTGTGTTCAGCTGCTCGTTGGTCCAAACGCACTTCCCTGTTACAGGGTCCAATTTTCCCCCAACCCCGAAGAACCAAGTCCTGCAATGGTCTGGCCAGCGTCGCGTCTCTGGTTCGATCCTTTATCAATGAGGTCATTCTCAGCCTTGTCCCACAACGGCCGGGCTTTCAGGTAGCCACCTGACCCCGTGCGATGGTGATGCTTCTTCTTTGCAGCATTTTTCTTATTTGTCGCTGACATCTTCGCTCTCCCTCAGATTTCTTTTTGGTGAAAAATGCGGGCGACTGATCTTTGATCTTCTCAAATCGGCTGATGAATTCTAGAGTCTTGTCTTGGTCGACAAACGATGATTTCAGCTCATTCTTCCACCTCCTGAATAGCTCAACCATCTTCCTAAGATCATAAGCCTTGATCATTGGCTTTTTAACTGGATTCTCCGGATCTTCCTCTGGCGGGAAGGTGAAATTTTCCTGCAGCGCGGTCCAAAGATCAGCTTTCTGCCTATCGCTGACATAAGACACCTGAGAGTCTATGTCCTTAGGCTTCAACCATTGCTCGATGCTGATCGGGACCATGTCCCTAACTAGAACCCCGCACTGAGCATTAAATTTTTGCTTGGTCCGGAGGGGTTGAATCGGTTGGCCAGCGCGATCAATTTCGATGATCGTGTACCTTTCATCCGTGCGCAACTTTCTCTTCGGGCCTCGTCTCGTTACCGAAGTGTTGCTCGATCTCGACGACTAGAAAAGAAGAAAAAGAAGAGAGTTAATATGTGTACATGTCAAAACAATTAATGCATCAATTAGCTATAGAGTGAGCACATGCTTAATTAATTAATATATATACCTGGCCGGACTCCGTGCGGTCACCGGAGCCGTCATCACGGTGTCCTTCCTCCTCGATTCGGTCACCAGAGCCGTCATCACGGTGTCCTTCCTCCTCCATTCGGTCACCAGAGCCGTCATCACGGTGTCCTTCCTCCTCCATTGTTTGATCATCGTCGTAGCCTGCTTCTTCATCCTGTCTTTCCACACCATCGGTGCATGTGTCGTTGAGAAACGACAAGACGGCATCACTTCCGTGTGCGATTATCTCCCCCAACACCGCTTCTTTTGCTTCGTCTCGGGGGTGCGGATCCATAGTTTCTGCAAATATTTACAACATGACAATTATTATTCAAACATGACAGATGGATATATTAGTGGCAAACGTAGAACTAGCTAGCAGCACAATAAGGAATCATATTAGTGGCCTGGCCTCGACGCTTCTCTAGGGTTTGGGGTGGCCTCGGCAATGCTTCAAGGGTTTGGGGTGGCCTCAACAACGCTTCAAGGGTTCGGGGTGGCCTCAACAAGCTTCAAGGGTTCGGGGTGGCCTCGACGACAACGCTCTTTTAACTTGGTAAATTTGGGTGGCCTCAAGAGAGTTTGTCGATCGGGTAGGGGCGCGGCGGGAGGGGGTAGGAGACCGACATCATCTTTTTTCTAGGGTTTGGGTGTCCTCGAGAGTTTTGGTCGAGCGAGAGGGCCGGGGGGTGCTCCCGTGATATAAGTTATCACGGTCGAGAGGGGGTACATATATCGACCGCCCCTCATGTCGAAGTTATGCGGGAGGGGGTTATATCGACAACGACGACATACATACATAGGAAAATAATGTTATCGGGGAGGGGATATATCGACCCCCCCCCTCGTGTTGAAGTTATCGGGATAAAAGAGAAGAAGAAAAAATAGAATTTTCTTCCTTTTTCCTCTTCTTCTCCTTTCTTCCTCTTCTTATTTTCCTTTTTTCTCTCCTTCTTTTTCTTCTTCTTCATTCTTCCTAGCTAGATATATAAAACTTTTCTAAAAATGTAACTTTTGCATATACATAAAACTTTTATAATAATATGCATATATAAAACTTTTTCTTCTTCTTCTCCTTCTTCCTTCTCGCTTCCTTCTTCCTAAATATATAAAACTTTTCTAAAAATGAAACTAATCTAAAATGTACTAAATCAGAGAACATATATAGATAAATTTTTTCTAAAAATCTAACTTTTGCATATATGAACATATATACACAGAGAACATACATACATATAAACATTTTTTATAAAAAAGCAAAAAACAAATCATTATATGTATGAACAAAAAGCTGAAAAAAAGGACATATAATCATATATACACACATACATATACTCACACATATACATATAATCTAAAAAAAACATCATATAAATGTGGGAAAAAAACAGGGAGGAAGGGGGCGGCGCCGGCCTGACCAGCGTGGTCGGGGCAGGGGCAGAGGCGACGGCGGCGTGGTCGGGGCGGGGCAGGGCGACGGCGGTGTGGTCGGAGCGGGGCAGGGGCGACGGCGGCATGGTCGGGGCGGGGCGACGGCGGCGTGGTCGGGGCGGGGCAGGGGCGACGGCGGCGTGGTCGGGCGGGCTGACGGCGGCGTGGTCGGGCCAGGGGCGTCGGCGTCGACGGGGCAGAGGGCGGCGACGACGTCGACGGGGCGAGCTCGGGCAGCCTGGCGGCGGCGTCGGGGCGGGGCAACTGCAGAGATGAGTGTGCAAAACGCAAAGTGTTTTCTTATATACCAAGGGCATTAGTACCGGTTCGTGGCACCAACTGGTATCAATGCCCCCATTAGTCCCGGTTGGTGCCACCAACCGGGACCAAAGGCCGCCGCTTCCCGCCCTTTGGGCTGCTGAAAAGAGACCTTTGGTCCCGGTTGGTGGCACCAACCGATACTAAAAGGGGGGCATTGGTTCCGGTTGGTGGCACGAACTGGTACCAATGCCACCCTTTTAGTCCCGGTTGGTGCCACCAACCGGGACTAAAGGCCGCGCACAGCGGCGTGCTGGTGGGACTAGACTTTAGTCCCACCTCGCTAGTTGAGAGGGGCGCGCAGTGGTTTATAAACCCCACTGCCGCACCCTCTTGAGCTCCTCTCTATTGCAGGCTTATGGCCCTAATTGTCACTGCTATGCCATGGGCCTACTGGGCCTTCTGCGGGCCTGAATCCTGGCCCATTGAAGGGTTTCTAGTCGTATTCACGCCGTGGTGGCCCAGTAGGTGGCAATTTTTTTTATTTTTTCCCAGTTTTTTGTTTTCTTTTTTGCTTTTTTTGTTTTGTTTCTACTTACAACAAATACTTATTTATTTTATTTCTAATTACTTATTTATTTTATTTTATGATAATTCTTTTTGCTATTAAAGTTTCTAACAAAAAAAGTTCTTTATGAAAATTCTATTTGCTTCTAATGATTTTGAACAGAAAATACTTTGATAATTTTAGTTGCATGAATTTTATATAATTTTAGTAGAGGTTGCTTATAATGTTTTGAACAGAAAATACTTTGATAATTTTAGTTTCATAAATTTCATTTATGTTATTAAAGTTTATTTTATTTTATTTTGTTTCTACTTATATATTTAATTATAGTTTATATTATTTTGTTTCTAGTTACTTATTTATTTTATTTTATGATAATTCTTTTTGCTATTAAAGTTTGTAACAAAAAAGTTGTTTATGCAAATTCATTTTGGTTTTAATGATTTTGAATAGAAAATACTTTGATAATTCATCATTTCACCCACATAGAATGTGCAAGAAAGTAAAGAGGGGAGCGCCAAAAACTGGATGCACTTCGTGTATAAAACGGACAATCTCTTTTGAAGTATCAGGGTTTCATACGGAAACTCGTGTGTTACAAAGGGATTTCATTTTTTTGAACTTATTTGAAGTCCATAGTTATTATGTGTTCAAAATGCACCATTCAAAGCCACATCATCAATTTTCAACCCTTTCTGACTTCATTTGTTATTTTTCATGCATTTACTGATTTTTTTTGAGCTATATGACCCTGAAATTGAAGAACATTTCAAATGAACTCTGAAAAGGTTGAAAGTTGGCATGATATCATCATTTGACCCACATAGCATGTGCAAGAAAGTAGAGAGGGTTACGACAAAAATTGGATGCACTTCGTGTACAAAACAGACAATCTCTTTCGAAGTATCAGGGTTTCATAGGGAAACTCGTCTGTTACAAAGGGATTTCATTTTTTTGAACTTATTTGAACTCCATAGTTTTTCTGTGTTCAAAATGCACCAGTCAAAGCCACATCATCAATTTGCAACCCTTTCTGACTTCATTTGTTATTTTTCGTGCATTTACTGATTTTTTCAGTTAATTAGAAGACCCTGAAATTGAAAAGCACTACAAATGAACTCTGAAAAGGTTGAAAGTTGGCATGGTATCATCATTTCACCCACATAGCATGTGCAAGAAAGTAGAGAGGCTTACGGCAAAAACTGGATGCACTTCGTGTACAAAACGGACAATCTATTTCGAAGTATGAGTGTTTCATACGGAAACAAGTCTGTTACAAAGGAATTTCATTTTTTTGAACTTATTTGAAGTCCATAGTTTTTCTGTGTTCAAAATGCACCATTCAAAGCCACATTATCAATTTTCAACCCTTTCTGACTTCATTTGTTATTTTTCTTGCATTTACTATTTTTTTGAGCTATATGACCCTGAAATTGAAGAACATTTCAAATGAACTCTGAAAAGGTTGAAAGTTGGCATGGTATCATCATTTGACCCACATAGCATGTGCAAGAAAGTAGAGAGGGTTACGACAACAATTAGATGCACTTCGTGTACAAAACAGACAATCTCTTTCGAAGTATCGGGGTTTCATACGGAAACTCGTCTGTTACAAAGGGATTTCTTTTTTGAAACTTATTTGAAGTCCATAGTTTTTCTGTGTTCAAAATGCACCATTCAAAGCCACATCATCAATTTTCAACCCTTTCTGACTTCATTTGTTATTTTTCGTGCATTTACTGATATTTTTCAGCTATTAGACCCTGAAATTGAAAAGCACTACAAATGAACTCTGAAAAGGTTGAAAGTTGGCATGGTATTATCATTTCACCCACATATCATGTGCAAGAAAGTAGAGAGGCTTACGGCAAAAACTGGATGCATTTCGTGTACAGAACGGACAATCTCTTTCGAAGTATCAGGGTTTCATACGGAAACTCGTCTGTTACAAAGGGATTTCATTTTTTTGAACTTATTTAAACTCTATAGTTTTTCTGTGTTTAAAATGCACCATTCAAAGCCAAATCATCAATTTTCAACCCTTTCTGACTTCATTTGTTATTTTTCATGCATTTACTGATTTTTTGAGCTATATGACCCTGAAATTGAAAACCACTACAAATGAACTCTGAAAAGGTTGAAAGTTGGCATGGTATCATCATTTGACCCACATAGCATGTGCAAGAAAGTAGAGAGGGTTACGACAAAAATTGGATGCACTTCATGTACAAAACAAACAATCTCTTTCGAAGTATCAGGGTTTCATACGGAAACTCGTCTGTTACAAAGGGATTTCATTTTTTTGAACTTATTTGAACTCCATAGTTTTTCTGTGTTCAAAATGCACCATTCAAAGTCACATCATCAATTTTCATCCCTTTCTGACTTCATTTGTTATTTTTCATGCATTTACTGATTTTTTTCAGCTATAAGCCCCTGAAATTGAAAAGCACTACAAATGAACATGGATAGATAAATGAGCAAATTAATAGTAGTTCATCATCACATTAAAACCAAAGTACATACATAGTTCAAATTGAACAACATATTGCTCTCCAGAGCATCTAGTTAAACCATACATTGAAACTATGTAAAACCTTTCAATGCAACAACAAATGCGATCATAATCACAACTAAGGTAACAATTGATCCAACGGCATAATGATACCAAGCCTCGGTATAAATGGCATATTTTGTAATCTTTCTAATCTTGAACCGCATTGCATCCATCTTGATCTTGTTATCATCGACGACATCCGGAACATGCAACTCCAATATCATCTTCTTCTCCTCAAATTTTTTATTTTTTCCTTCAAGTAATTGTTTTCTTCTTCAACTAAATTTAACCTCTCGACAATAGGGTCGGTTGGAATTTCCTGTTCAACCTCCTCCTACATAAATAAAATCTATGTCACGTTGGTCGGCATAATTGTCATAAACAATAGATGAACCAAATAGTTATAAAAAGATAATATATACCACTTCCGAATCATAGACAGGACGAGGCCGACGGGGACGGATACCAGAACCATCGCACTATATAATAACAAGGAATAATAAAAGTAAGAAAATTAGACAAGTATCTATCTGAAGTAAGAATTTTTTTCTTTCAGAAAAAAGATAAGAACAAGAGGCTCACCACGGTGGTGCCGGCGACGAGATCGGCGCGGGCGATTGATGGCGGTGAAGACGGGGACGTGACGGACCGCTAAACCTAGAAAAATCTCGGGGAAAATGGAGCTCGGAGGTCAAGTTTCGAGACAAGAAGTATTAACTAGTGTGGCTCGGACATTTCATCAAACACCTCATGTGCATAGGAGGTGAGCTAGAGCACCCAAATGCCCTCCCCTCGCCGGCCAGCAAAAAACAGAGCAGTGTGGAGTGCTCTGCTCGCCGGCGATGGGCTATATATAGGCAACTCTTTTGTCCCGGTTCATGGCTGGAACCGGGACCAATGGATGTGGAGGCCCATTGGTCCCGGTTCGTGCCTAGAACCGGGACAAATGGGTCCAGACGAACCGGGACCAAAGCCCACGAGGCCCCGGCCGGCCACCTGGGCTCACGAACCGGGACGAATGCACCCATTGGTCCCGGTTCGTATAAGAACCGGGACTAATGGGCTGGCTAGGCCCGAACGAAAGCCTCTTTTTCTACTAGTGGTGTAAGAAAACTTACTATATTCATGCTAAGGTGTAAGCGTGGAGTGTAGAATATGAAATTCATGAGCAAACCACTGAAGGTTTATATAGGTGAGTGGATGTTAATATGGGTGGGAAAGTGGGTAAAGAGATAATGTATGCCATGTACCATCACGGCAGAGATGAGTCGGACACTACTTATTGTGTATGTAAGTGATATGAAATTGATTTATTTCACACATCGCAGTTATAATAATATGTACACATCACAGTTATAATGTTGTTCAAGAGCTGCAGATGAGCCTGAGCTCAGAAGGGCCAAAGTCGCGGTTGGTGGACCTATGAACTTCAAGAAACCTAGAAAAAGGCCAGAATTACGACCGAAAATATCCTCTGCAAGACGAGGATCCGTTCAGTGATGTACAAGTGCCATGAGGGCAACAAAGAGCATAGCCGGGAAGCCAAGGCATGAGACCGTCGATGCTCCTAATCTATTGTAATATCATACGGGGATGAAACATATTGCTGGGCGAGTCGTCATTTCTTCGGCCCACTCTCTCGTCCTTGCATGTATGATTTATCCCGATGCCTTTCATTCTCAAACCTTTTCACCATGTTCTTGACCAGGAACCACTATTAAGCATTAGATTACTGCAGCATTGGCACGCTCTTGTAACTAATCATCTAATTTTTTTATGTACAAGCACACTTGTTACATTCATGCTAAGATGCGAGGCTGGGATGTAGACCATCAAATTCACGAGCTAACAAGCGAACGTTTTGTAAGTGAGTGGATGTTGCCATGGATGGGAAAATGGTTGAAGAAGTAATGTACACCATGTACGTACTGTACCGTAAGTAGCACAAATGAGTGGGGCACTATTTATTGCGTAGGTCATGGATATGAAATTGATTTATTTCACACATCAATTATATATGTTATACACTTACGCTTGTAGATTGTGGAGAGTACTTTTTATATAAACTTTCTTGAGCAAATATGTTTTGCTCATGCAGTGCGGACAGAAGCTCGTCCAATTGCTATGGATGAACGAAACGTACAAGGTGCATTTAATATCAAGAGTTAAAGACACCGAAACATACTCTTTCTCCCAAAATTCTTGTCTTAAATTTATCTACATACGGATGTATGTAATACTAAAACGTGACTTGATACATCCGTTTTAGACAAATCAAAGACAATAGTTTTGGGACGGAGGGAGTATGTCTGAGCTACAAACTGAGTCGTCACTAGAACGTGTGTAAGGAAGATAAATTATTATTGCAGTAAAAATAGTAATGAACTATATGTGAGAAAAGACTTTCCTTAAGGCCTGAACAACCAGCTTTTCCTGGCATGCGTGTGTGCTGTTTTTTCTAATAGCGTGTGTACTGTTTGAACGGCAGAGATTTGGTCAGAATGGAGTATATAGCAAAAAAAATTACCACATTATGGGCTATGTCTACAAAAAACTACCACTTTTTTAATCTTTCAAAAAACTACCACAAATTTGGTTAGCTGTTCCAAAAACCCCCAAACAATCATGTGGTTTAGAATTAATTCAAATTATGATAGATCAGCCCCGCTCCTAACCAAACCATTTGTTGACTGTCTGTTTTACTGTTAGCTTACAAGTGAGGCCCACATGTAAGCCATCTCTTCTTCTTACCTTTTTCTCTCTCTCTCCTGGGCCAGCCGGCGCCGCCACGGCCGAGCAGACCCAAGACCGGAGCAGCCATGGCCGGCACCACCTCCCCCACCGAGAACTTCCCCGCGCTGCGAGCCACCGCGTGGCCGCCACTGACGCCGATGAGGCCATGTGCGGTGGGTGGTGCACCGGCTGTCGCCACTGCGTGAAGCTCTGCGACACCGAGCTAGACGAAGACGGCCTGGCACCGTTGCTGCCATTAGCATTACCTCGTGCACCACCTGCTTATGACAATGCCACTGCATCGGCGACACACCGTCGAAGCCGCAGCGGCCTCCACCAGCGCCGTGACGTGGATGCGTCGTCGCAGGGTGTGGCTAACCCACCACCGCCTCCCTTCACCCCACCAATCCCCGCAGCGCCATTGTCACCTACTGCTGCCGCCCCTCCATGTTCAGCCATGAACAACAGAACAACGGGAGGAGCGGGAGCCACAACGTGCAGCAACAGGAGCAGCGGCTCCACCGTGTGCAACAGCCGGAACGCCCTCGAGCTCCGCCTCCAGAGCAATGACGGACGACGTGCACAGGGTCCCTTCGTCGGCTCCAGCGATGAGCTCGCCGGCGGGGATCCGATTGCTTTTTATACTTTTTCACAAGGACCCGATTGCTTTTTTAATAAAATTACAGGGACCCGATTGCTTTTATTTTTTCTATAGGGACCTGAATGCACTACAAAAATGTGTGGGGCCCACCTGTCATAATCTGTTAACGTTCAACCTAACGGTCAAAGATAACGGTCAACCCGACGAGTGGACCCGAGCTGTCATAATTTTGATTAAAACTTAATGGTTCATTCACTTGGGTTTTTTGGAACAGCCAACCAAAATAGTGATGGTGTTTTTATTTTTTTAAAAGTGATAGTTTTTTGTAGACATAGCTCATAAAGTGGTAGTTTTTTGCTATATACCGTGAGAATGATTGGCGACATACTCGGGTGGCAAGGGGTTAGTCACCTCCCGTGACTACCCTGAGTTGGCGCTAGATCGGAGAAGATGTGGTGGCTATTGGCCATGCACGATGGTAGGGTGGTGGTGGTGCTATCGCGTATAGCTGGCCAAACGGGCTGGGCCAAACAGGCCAGCCCGCGAGCACGCCGGCACGGCCCGCCATGGGCCAGGCACGGCACGGGCAAAACGGGCCGTGCCCCGCACGCGGCACGCCTTGGGCCGTTCCTGGGCCTGGAGCCTGGGCACGCGGGCCGGCACGGCACGACCCGTTTAATTTTTTTATATAATTTTCAGAATTTTTTTACAGATGTATACCTAAAATATAGCCCAATAGGCCAAAAAACCAGCCCAACGGGTTGAAAATGTACAGCCCAGCGTGCTAAACGGGCCATCGGGCCGGCCCGTTTACTAATCAGGCCGTGCCTGGGCCAAGGAGCAGCGCCCGTGGGCCGGCAGGGCACGGCCCGGCTATTAAACATGCCACGGTGGGTCGTGACGGGCCAGGCACGATTAGCACAGGCCGTGTCGGGCCGGCCCGTTTGGCCAGGTCTGCTATCGCGTGCAGGGCAGTGGAGCAAAGGCCATCTTGGCAGACGGACTAGTCGTCGTTGATGTGAAGGTGCTATGCGCCATAAGGTTTTGAGTTTAGATGGACGAGATAATCAGAAGACAAAATGGAGTGCAGTGTCGAGCGTGTGAGTGAGGCAGCGATTGGGACCACATGGCGCCTCACTGGTCTGGAGTGCTGGTGTGTACGAAGGTGCAACTTGGGGGAGGTCAGTGTGGCGGTAACCATCTAGGCCGGCGGTCTCATCACGCTCGTTAATCAGAGGTGGTGCGCGTGTGCGCGTCTAGGACTAGAGTTTGGGTGACGAAGAGGAGGGCAGTGGAGCGCTTGAGTGAGGTAGCGGTTGGGGACAATTGTTACCTTGTCGGTCTCTCTCCCCTCATTTGATCGTCTGATCTCTCCCACCTCACGAGCAACAAATTTTAGATAACTAGATGATTCCCCGCGCGTTGCTGCGGGGCATTGTTGTAGGATGTTTGACTGATGATTTTTTAGAGATGTATGAATGTGATAATTTTGACAATATTGATTAGGTTGCTTTCCCTGCAATCAAAACTAAAGTACAATTCCTGAACTATCGACAAATTCGACAGGTTACAAAGCTCAAAGAAGTTGTGGAACAGTTGTGTTTATAATGATCAAACAGAAGGATTTCTTGTTGTGCAATTTTGCTCCTGAAATACATGTGAACCAAATCCCTACATAAAATCACTGCTCCTAAATCGCTTCTTGCCTATCATGTTTTGGCTCAATATTACAACATCTTAATCAAAAATGAACTTAGCCAGCTTCTTTCTGCTTAGAATTAAATAAGCCAAATATCCTGATAACATGAATAACAGAAGAGAACCAATAGCCCCTTAGTGGAATAAGCATGAAAACATAACTTGAGAAGGACAAACATAATTCGCAAGCTGGAAAATAAATACAACATGAATAAATTATGTGCACTTTCAGGTTACAACATGAAGTGACACTATATAGAAGAATGTGCGCAAATTATAGACACTTTCAGCACACAGTTACCTACAAATCTTTGCATGTAGCGACCTCGACACCAGAGTTAAAAGCAATATCATTTTAGCAGCTCAATGGCACCCATCTATGAATCCTACTATTGGCACTTGAGATTCCTAATAATTTGCAATCATCATTATCAGTAGACAGTGAACCGAGATACTACTCTACAACCATGTAGGCGCAATTAACATTCTACAGACAGGACATCTAAACCTCTCTCCCTCCTGAAAGAACATATATGTAAAGTAAAATTAAGAAGTATTTAATGAAATGTAAGAGAACGGAAAACATGCTTAACAAAAGTATATACTGTAACTACTATAATGAAAAAATTCAGTAAGAGGGCTTCAGAGTTAATAATAGCGTACCTCTCGAAGCTAATCCAGTAAGAGGGCTTCAGATTAAAGAAATCCTTACATTATTATATGTCACAATCTGTAGTATATCAATTGCTACAGATAACATGATTACTTGTTGATCAAAATCTCTAGTATAAATCACTATATGCCTGAACTGTAAGTGTGCACATCAAACTGAATGAAACTATGATGGCTTGATGAGTAGATGAATTAATCGGTATACATGAACTCTGAAGCACATAAAATCTCTATATGCCTGAACCATGCTAATCTCAGTATACATGAACTCTAAAGCACATAAAATTGCTATATGCCTGGACTATAAAATCAATATATGCCTGAACTGTAAAATCACGCTATATGCCTAAACCATGCTAACCTCAGTCCTTGTGTTTTCGCCATAAGAGCATGAAGTATAAAACATTACCTTTGTACTGTACTTGATTCTTTGGTCCGCTATATTATCCTAAGAATTATTTTGCTATCACTGTTGTTTCCCAGTCAACATCCTCTAAAACAGCAATCAGCGGATAAGACATCAAAACCATGGTAATCAAATTATTTGTTTTGAAGGTTATTGATGTGATTAACAAAGAATTAAGAAAGCACGATTAGTTGCTTGTTTCTAATTGAACTGCAACAGTGAGGACTCTGTCCAAAATACCATGGCAAAATTTCTGAACACAACATATTCAGGAAAACAAAGTACAGTGTATTCTCACCTTAACAAATGCTAGATACTCACATCTACAAAACCTGGGAAATTTTAGATGAAATCTTCCAATGATGCAGCAGAACCACACCCGCTGGGCTCTCTCACCAACATAGCCGAATCGAGGACAGGGCAGTCTGCGGCGGCGTGTGGCCTAACGCAGTCGAGCGGCTGGTGGGAGGAGGAGATCCATGGCTTCGAGCAGGGACACAAAAGGCTCGAACATGACCACTGAGGAGGCCGCTGCTCCGGCGAGCCATCGCTCCGCCACGCCACCGGTCTGAACCTTGACCTTGCCGTCTCATGGCTCTTATGTGATCGATTGATGGGTAAATATACAGATGCATCCTTTCCACTGCCGTGATTTAATGGAGTTTGGGGAAGATGAAGTGGGGAAAAAGTTGGTGCGGAGAAGGTAGGAGGTTGCGATTGGGAATCAGAGGCGGCGCTGTGATTGGGGAAAAGAGGTCGCAGGTGTGGGGAAGAGGAAGCGTGCGGCCGGGAACCTTTCGTGCGAAAAAAACGTCCCCAATAAATTTGGCTTAGAGAGGATAGAAAAAATAAAAGAAAAACTTGATGATGTGGCAGATTAGCTGAGGTGGATGGCTGCATGTTGATTGCTGATGTGGATAGGGTGCATGTTAAGAGAAATAGATTAGTGGGGATGAACTATTTAGGTATTATAGATAATGAAAGTTGGTAAAAAAAAAGAGATATGGGCATAGGATTGTCGCCATGGGTGGGCTGCGATTTTTTCTAAAGCCTGGACAAAGCCACGAATGTGACTGAGGATATTTGCAACATGACCACATTTAATCATCCATGGGTACTGTGTTGGATCGCACTGTAGACCCATGGAGCGTCGCTGGCTAATAGATATAGGAGTTAATCCTATGACTACGTAAGTCTTTTTTTTTTTGAGGAATATGACTACGTAATTCTTCCTTTCATCTACTTACTTCTTTGTCTTGCCTTGTAGCATTTCTCCTGATGCCTTTCATTCTCAAAGCTCTTCGCTATTTTCTTGGACAAAAATATATTAAGCATTGAATGAACGTAGTATTGACACACTCTTGTCATCCGTCTAGCATTTTGTGATGTATAACCAAATCTATTGTATTGATGCTAACAAACAAGTGTGGAGTGTGGACTAGAAATTCACCGTTTAACAAGAGAAGAGGTTATATAGGAGAGTGATCTTAGTATAATTCTGATCTTGGGTTCATTCAACTACATGCACGGCCGGGTCATGTGTGGCTGGTTGAGTTAGTTGGCTAGTTGTGTGCATGTGCGTGTGCATGCACAGTTGGTTAGTGGGTGCGTGGGTTAGTGGCACAAAACCAGGCCAGGTTTGTTGCCCCGGCAGTGTGCGTGCGTGAGGCTATTTCAAGAGCTTGCGTTGTGTGTAGAGTAGTCTAGACGAGAGGCAAGATGTAGGCTTCCGTGTGTAGGCTCCATGGCACCTGGCGTGTGTAGCCAGAGGTGCTAGTGTGTGTGTGTGTGCAGTGTGTAGAGTGCCAAACCCAGTGAATAAAGGTTGCCAAGATACAGGCCGGTTCGCGGCCGCGGCGTTCGTCGCCATTGCTCTGAGTTCGTGCTCGAGTTGGGTTATCTTGTGCGTATGGTTTCCGGGTTTGAGCCAACAAGTGAAAGTTGCTATCGGTGGAAAAGTGGGTGAAGATAATAATGTGCACCATGTTCTGTGAGTAGATGCAGGTCGGGCACTACTTAGTGTGTAGGCCGGTGATATGAAAATTGCTTTGTCTCATCAACCAATTCCAGCAGTGTGCACTTATGCTTGTAGGTAAGGGAAGAGGATACCCTTTCATGTAACGTGAGGATAGTTCATAAGTTTTGTTCATTTAGCTGTGTATATGAGTTCATCCGACTTGAATGAATTCATTTTCTGTATCAGAACGATTGTAATCCCCATGTT
Organism: Triticum aestivum; assembly: GCF_018294505.1. Taxonomy (NCBI): domain Eukaryota; kingdom Viridiplantae; phylum Streptophyta; class Magnoliopsida; order Poales; family Poaceae; genus Triticum; species Triticum aestivum. The sequence continues at coordinate 548,848,422 of NC_057808.1, forward strand.
TAAGCAATGATTCCATTTTCCCGCAAAAAAAAAGACCAACTCTAGCAGTTCGTGGAAATGAACGTGTGGACTCGATTTGGATGGCGAGAACCCAAAACGGGTGTCCAACATCTCGTGCAAAGACCTGCAAAAATACATGTAGTCTGAATTGCCTTTGATGACGTCTAGACATGGAAGATGTGAAGACATCGTGGAAAGCTCAACCGTTGGCAAGGCTTTCTCCCACCTACCAGCTTCGATCCCTGTGGATACAAGGAAGACACACACCACTGTCGTGAGGTCGCCGTCGTGCGTGCACTACCCCATCCGTAGCCAAGGTATGCCTCCCTTTTTTCCCGGATTTGAAGTGTCGAGTGGAACGATGGCTCGGGAAACGTAGCGCCTCACCACCCTTTTTCACCTTGTGGCTGAGCTCTCTCACCTCACACCTGATGCTAGTTGGGTTGCACCAACTTCTTTCAAATCTACTGCGAGAAATGAACATGAAAATGAAAATGAAAAGTTGTCACCCAGAAGGTAAAACAAAGAGAAATGGATGAAGATTGTCAAGTTCGGGACATCTAGGAATTTGTTAAAGCCTAAACAAGGCCACAAACGCAACCGAAGGTTTCACGGAAAAACGACATTTAATCATCCGTGGCCGCTACATGGGTCGCCAGAGGTTCAAGGAGCGTCATCATGAGAAGTCGAGGTTGAAGAGGCTGCAGCTCTATCGATGCTCCTTGTCTATCGTGTATGTTGAACAAAAGCTTATGGTACGTACGTCTAGGTGAGTCCTTTGCATGGATTGAAATATATACAACACCAATGCGTCAATTGCAGCAACACACCATGATGTTTTGGTCAATGATCCATCCGGCGATCACTTGAAGAAAACGGGGATTTTGGAGCAAAATATTTGCAGAAAAAAAGGGTAAAAGAGAGTAGATGCATCAAACTTCTCAACTAGAAATCAGGTATGCACTCACTTGATTTGTCATTTACTCGACCCAGTTACTTGTCTTGCCTTATTTCCATGGTTGTTTTCTTCATCAAAGCTGAAAGTTAGTAGCGAGCTTTGATACTAGATGTGACGAAGTTGCTAGTTGAAACTTGCACTGTAACTCACAGTCACCCATAGTCAAGTAAAATGAACAATGTTCCAGGCCGTGCTATTCACATTACTCTTTGTAGCAGAGTGATGAAACACAACTTAGAGGACCAGAGCTACAAAAGATGATATTATCATGTAAACAAAAATGGGTTTCTGACTTTCACTACACTCATCTAGGACTAGTACTTAACTAGATACCAGGCGAACCCCTTAGCGACCGAACAAGTGGGCGGCGCCACTAGGCTGGTCATGGCTCTCAAGCACAACCACCTCTTGGTCGTACCTCACTAGGAGCCCCACGCAGCAGAGCCCGTCAAGCCTGCTCTTGATCACCACCACGTCCGCCTGCGGCCACTTCACCCTAAAACAAAATGAAACGACGACGGTGATGGCCAAATTGCTTTCTTGCTTGATGCGCTCACTCTCACACGATCTGAATTGGCAGCCAACGAAGAGATGGTGTGAGTGGCGGGGCAATAGTACATACCTGGGTGGCGAGTGCGGGTGGGGTTTTCCACCGCTCGGCAGTGTGCCGCGGCACCGACATGGTACTGAACTGGAGCTACGGTTGGTGGCTGGATTACACGAGGGTGGTGGCGCATATGAGTGTGCAGTGCAGGGAGCCCAGTGCGGAAGCAGCGGTAGTGTGTGCGGGTGCGGCAAGGGCTTGAATTTGGGTGTGGAAGAGGAGGGGAGTGGAGCCCTTGAGTGAGACAACGACTGGGGACACGTGGCCCCTCGCCGCCCTTTCTCTCCTCACCTGAGCGGCCGGGCTCTCTAATCTTACTAACTACTTTATATGTTTTTCCAATCAACCGTGAGAAATGAACATAAATTTTTGAAAGAAAGCTGGTTAAGTAGAGGGCAAAAAATAGAATTGGCAGAAGATTCTCATCGTGGGCGGATAATGAATTCTTTTCAAGCCGAGACACGGCCACGAATGTGACGATGATATTCGCAACACGACAATTAATCATCCTTGGCCAGTGTTGTGATTTTCACAGTAGAGCCATTGATGCCGCCGGGCAACGAAGACACGAGTTGGTCCTAGTCTATAGTAATAGCTAACTGGTCCACATCGTGAGACTAGACAAGTCGTCATTTCTTCTACTAACCTGCTCTCCTTTTCTTCTAGCATTTCTCCGGATGCCTTTCGTTCTCACAGTTTTTCGCTATGTTCTCGGCCAGGAACCAATATTGAGCACTAAAGGAATGTAGTATTGACATGATCTTTTCATCAGCCATGTAGCAATTTGTGATGTATAACCAAACCTATTGTATCGATGCTAAGAAATAAGTGCGGAGTGTGGAATAGAAATTCACTCGCTAACAAGTGAAGGGGTTATATAGGGGAATGCATTGTTATGGATCGAGAAGTGTCTGATAATAATGTGGACCATGTTGTGTGGGCAGATGCAGGCCAGGCACTACTATTGTGTAGGTTGGAGAAGTGGGTGATAATAATGCACTTCTATTGTGTAGGTTAGTGATATGAAAATTCCTACCAAACTTTTTGATACCCTGCACAAGGGCGTCAATTATTACTCCACTTCTGCCAAGAGGGTACTTGAGCAAGCTCCCTGGGTTGTATCATTCTGCAAACATGTAAACCTGATTTTTTGTAATTAGACCAAATGATGGAAGTAAAAACTTCAGAACTACTTATTTGAAATATGTTAGGCGCATTTCAAGTGAGACTTCAGCAAAGTCATCAATGCTTAATCAGTGGAAAAGCTAAGGCTGTGTTTGGTTGAGCTGCAGATTCTGTAAAAGCTGCTGTGAGCTGTGAGCTGTGAAAAAGCTGCTGTGAACATTCTGCTGTGGAAAAGCTGGAAGCCGTTTGGTTAAAACAACTGTGAAACTGTAGATTTGACTGTGAATGTTCTATGATGCCCCTTAGGCCATAGTGAAATATGTTAATTTCCTTGTTGACCGTAGAGCAGTGATACATATATGGTAGGCAATTGAACGTCCATTTTGCAAAGGAAAATTATGAAAATTAAGATGACTCATAGGTAACACATATGCAATTTAACGATTATGGTTTGATGTTTCATATATCCAAACAGATAGATACACCATAATATTATTATGGAAGACGTGGAGCATAGAGAAAACACATATGGTTCACATGATGATGACCTTCATCGACATAACTAACTTATCTTGCCATGGCAAGACAAGCATCAGCTATCCTACTACGAATATTG